>NW_027526460.1:123505890-123613390 GCF_048455015.1 Haemaphysalis longicornis
AACACAGTGAAGGTTCTTTTTGTCCGCGCCAACCGATCGCGTGGAAGCTTCCTCCGGCTCCCCGCCGCGGCGGTAGTCGTTCGGGCTGGAGAAAAAATTCCCCCGCATTTCCCTGGGGGGAAGAATGTGAAAGTGCGAATGCAGGAGTTGAATTTGCGCGGTTCGGTAATGTTCGCGAAAGAGAGATCACACACACACACACACAACTACAAAGAAAGAAAGATGCATTTATTCACAGACACCTATTTGTGTTGTCGTTGTACTTGATTGCTAGAGCGGATCTCAGCTTTGAAATTTCGTGTCAGTACTCCTTTAAGCGGGTGCATTAGCCCTCCTCACGCCCGATTCCTGGCCAATCCCCCACGTGGGTATGTGCCATGCACAGACACCTATTTGTGTTGTCGTTGTACTTGATTGCTAGAGCGGATCTCAGCTTTGAAATTTCGTGTCAGTACTCCTTTAAGCGGGTGCATTAGCCCTTCTCACGCCCGATTCCTGGCCAATCCCCCACGTGGGTATGTGCCATGTCAGCGGCCAGGCAGCGCGCGCCCATCTCCCCCCGTTGCCAAGGAAGACGAGGAGATTCCTGGCCAATCTTCCACGTGGGTATGTGCCATCTCCCCCCGTTGCCAAGGAAGACGAAGAGCGCGCGCACCCGCAGCTGTTGCTATGTGGACGGACGGCGGTCAACGGAATTCAGGGTCGCTTATAAAGTGCATTCGCACTTAAAAATCTAGCGATCCACGTGTCTTCAGCGCGAGGTGTTTGTGTCTGTGCGTTTCCTTGTTTGCGTACTTGCATTCTTTTACATGGGTCCGCACTTGCTTTAACTCCAAGTGTTTACCAAAGATATCCCGCTGTACGAGCAGTGCGTGTTCGCCATCTCCACGCTCGTACCGCCCTCTTGTTTTCATCGTTCTAAGGTCTTGCGTCCCTAGTTTTTTCTTCCGCCCTCCCGCGGTGACAGGTACACTGAAACGACACGTGTGTCTCGTCTAGTCCGGCCCCACAAGCCGGTGGTAGCCACCCTTGCGATTTTAAAGGAAGCCACAAAGACAAGGCAATATATCTGTGTGCGCACCTTTCGTAACAATAACCACCTATCAATACAGTCAATGAGTTCTTACATAAAAACATACGTGTTCTATTTAACATGGGGACAAGGGTGGCACAGCCATTGGGCAGGATACACAGGCCCCGTGCTATCGACGTTGCATAAAACTTCACGGATTTAATGAGGAGATGTATATTTTTAACCGTTTGCCAATTTGCAGGGTATGGATACAAGTCTTTACCTTCGCAGGACGCACACTTGGTTTTCTGAATGAACTGCACACATTTCACGAGCAAGTTCCTGCCATGTTTGAATGCAAGTATCACACACATGTGTATTAAGGTATCACTAGTAGCAATGTATCGTATATCCGGTGTTTGCGTTGATCGAAAGCACGCATGACAAAATCTCGACATTCGCCATGAAATAAATGTCACTACAACCGAATGTACTCTGCTTCTGATGCTTGGCGCTTACTCTCTCGATGCCTTCTTTAACCTCGTGGTTCATTCTAGCATTCGCGAGTTTCAAAGCCACTGCTGCTTCACGGCACAGTGTCGTCGTAACCAGGTGCGGAATTCTGAGTTTTGTCTGTTTTTTGTTCATTTGAAGGTTTCCATTATGAGCGAGCCTTGATTAATTGAAAGAAGACGGCGCTGACGTGACGCAGTACGAGGCGTCGGTTTCTCGGGATTTTATTGGTCAGAGAGTTCGCGAGTGCGACGAGGTTATGAACTGGACGCGAAAATGAAATGCTTGAAGCGCACGAAGCTCATAATACCGCCCCAGTAGTGACACTTCTTCTGGTCGCAGTTTTGACAATGACATTGATCCAGGGTGTAACGTCACGAGTGTCTCAAAAAGCTATTCAGGAACTCCAGCTTTCGGGAAGCAGCTTACAAACCAACGCAATGGCATTTTTGTGGCGGACCTTTGGTGCGCCACAAAAGCTGCGAGGCTGCATGCCTGAAACGTACACACAACTTGCGGCCTCTGGAAAAGGGCATGTAATGCCCATAATTATTTATATTGTTGGTGTCAAGTTGCAATGTTCTCAACAAGCAAATTAAGGAGGGGAAAATAAATATTTCTCTACTAATGCGTAGTATTTCTACGCCTAACGTGAGAAACTTGCGTGTTAGTGCATGATCAAAAAATTAGTGCCCCTCCACTCTTTGAAGAAGGATGACCTGCAAAGCTGGCCGCAGTCCCCGGGGTGCACGAAACAAAACGCCTGTGTCGTAATTTGCGATGGAACGTACTTCCTAGCCAATTAGCTTAATGAACCTCTGATGGATCCAAGCTTTGTTCTTGCAGATAAACATGGAACTGTTTGTGTCCCTCCCGCGTCGTAAGCATCTTACCGCTTGTGCAAGGCCGGGTTAATGCTGTTGCCGCAACTGTCGTAATAATTTAAAGAATGACATCATTTCACGTCTCACACAGCCGAACTGCGTGTCATGGCAATTTTTACGCCCAAACATCACGATACGAGTTTTGCGTCGGTTATCTGAACAGCATAACACACAAACCCAATCTGATCTACCTCTAAGGACTCCGGACAGGCCCGCGCTTGTTCGGGCCAACGCTTCGATTCTATCTCTTCTTCCTCCACACGAACGGCATGCATCCGTCCCATAAGGATTTTAAACCTGGAAGCCCTTGAGCTCTATCCTCGCATACAAAGATGTGGCTGTCTGTTTGCCTTCCCCCTCGTATGCATCTTACTGCGAGTGTAAGATGTCTGTGTAACACATCAATATACACCCGAACACTCTGTGGAGGAGGACAGCCGACTAACCGCATTGAGCCATGTAATTTATACATATAAATTCCTGCAAAACAAGCATTTCGTCGGTAGAGGTATGAAGCCTACCCGTACCTGAAGCTGTCCCCTTTTCTACCCGCAAACCGTCCAACGGGTAATGGCGCATACTTAGGCGTGAAAGACACCGGCGAAAATGTCGCTCGGAAGGCCTTCCAAGTTGGGAAAGAAATATAAGCTCAAGTCGGCGTCCCAACTGGGGACGTTTCCCTTCTACCGGGAGGGATTCGCAGCTACTTGGCGAAGTGAATTTGAGCGGGAACGGCGCTGGCGGGTTTCGGTCGTTTTAGGGGGCAGCCCTTTGTCAGCCGTTACCTGGGCTTCGTGGGAGCGGCGTGTGTTTATGTCCGCGTAACCGAGTGAGCGAACACAGCAGCGACGAAAGAAAGAAAACAGAGCGGAGTGTCCAGCGAAGGGTGAAGTGGAGTGCGACACGTGCGGCTCACTGCCTTTCCCTCACACGTGTTTCGTGTGTCGCCACCAAGGTGCGCCCTCCGCCTGATACTTTCCCCAGCAGCTGTTCCACTCTGCGCTACTCCAAACCACGTGATATTTGTGCGGAGGGTTCAAACACGATTTGCAACATGCTGGCCGGCGGCGGCAGCGCACTGCGAGGTAGCAGCAGAGTAGATCATGCCGCCGTACGTCGGCTGATCACGCGAACACTTCCTGAGACGCAACAGAAATGCGCCATGACGGAGAAGACTGCAGCTCTCGCTCCACATAAATTTCATATTAGGGAGTGTAGTAATCGTAGCTGCATTTTTCTCGCCGATCCGGGCTTCTGATTATTTTTCACAATCATCTGATAACCGCATACCGCCTTTAGCTGCCGACTGCGCAACTTGCCAAATGGGCATCGGTGGAGGCGAGGGGGAAAATATTTGTGAAAGAAGTGCCAACGGTGGTGAAGAGGAGCCTCGATGCGACGCCGAATAAATCGGTGACCCCGGAATGAAAATTGCGAGGGGCGGGGGGTGGAGGCGGGGAGGTTAGTCATATACTGCTTTGCAGTAAAAAGCAGCCCAAAGGAAACACAAGTACACCGCCAAGACGACGAGAACTGCGCTGAACTTGTAACTGAGCTTTTAAATCATTGTCTTGCCACTGGCGCTGTTTTTTTTGCGCTTCTTTTGTATTCTTATGCCGCCAGTCTTCATTGCGACTTTTTTATATCCAGACTTGGCCATGATTAGCTGCCTACGTTTTTTATGTTATTGTTTTAAAGTTTCCTGTTCTTTTTTTCGTTTGCGTCCTTTCGGCAGTGATGTACAGTGCGGCCCACTGTTAAAGGGAACAAGCGACTGCGTGGCCACAGCGCTGCGCGAAGCGCCGTCGCCGAGACGTGGCGAGCATCGAGAACCAGGCCCGTAGCCAGAAATTTTTTAGGGGGGGTGGGCCACTTGTTGAAGCTCAAACTATTCGTGGTAGGAACTTCATTGGCGAACTTCATTTATGCCACTTTTGTACAATAGTATTTAACCAACGAGATATATTTTGTCAGAAATAAGGGCTCGCAGTCAAGAATGCCACGGTGAGCAAAAGGGAGAATGCGGTAGGTCATTGAAACAGGTGAAGAAATTTGAAACACAGAAAGTGGAGAAAAAATGCCAGCCGCTGGGACCCCATCCCAGGACGTCCTGAATACGCGTCTGGTGTGATGACCACTACGCTACCGGCGGGGCGCTTTCCCCCACCTTCCACTAACACTTTCTTGGGTATTTATGTGAAGGTGTCTTGTTTCCTGCACTTGGGGGTGGTAGCCAGCGCCACTCGGACTATTAGGGGTGACGGGGACCTCCTTTTTTAACCCCCGGGTCATGACTCGAGTGTCTACGACATGTCGAGAGTGGTCGACTAGCGTAGAACCCTCTTAAGGTACCTTTGACACCAAGGCTGCCCGAACAGAGGCCTTCGCTAAATTTGATTGATTGATTGATTGATTGTGGTGTTTAACGCGCCGACGCAACGCAGGCGATGAGGCGCGCCGTAGTGGAGGGCTCCGGATTAATTTTGACCACCTGGGGATCTTTATCGTGCGCCGAAATCTCATACACACAGGCGTTTTTGCTTTTCGCCTCCATCAGAAAAGCGGCCGCCGGGGCCGGGAATCGAGCCCGCGACCTTGTGCTCAGCAGCGCAACGCCTTAGCCACTGAGCCACCGCGGCGGGTGCCTTCGCTAAAGGTTCCCTTCACTCCGAATAGTCGGAGTGGCGCTGGCTACCACCCCCAAGTGCAGGAAACGAAAAATACCTTAACATAAATACCCAACAAAGTGGAGGGTAAACAGCCGCGCCGGTAGCGTAGTGGTCATCGCACCAGACATGTATTCTGGAGGTCGTTGATTCGAATGCCACCTGGCGGGCATTTTTTCTCAACTTCCTTTATGCCTTTCAAAACTCTTCATCTGTTTCAATGACCTACGGCATTCTCCCCATTGCTTTCCAGGGCATTCTTGACTCCCAACCCTTATTTCTGCCTTAATTCAAAGAGCCTCTCATTTCCCATTCTGATTCGCTACGAGCATAGCGAGCGCCTCTTGTCTGGTAGACTTGGTGCCATCGGTAGCTTAAGAGGGTTCAACGCTGGTCGACCACTCTCGACATGTCGTAGACCCTCGAATCACGGCCCGGGGGCTAAAAACAAGGTCCCCTTCACCCCGAATAGTCCGAGTGGCGCTGGCTACCACCCCCAAGCGACCCGTCGCGGTGGCTCAGTGGCTAAGGCGTTGCGCTGCTGCGCACGAGGTCGCGGGTTCGATTCCCGGTGCGGCGGCCGCATTTCTGATGGAGGCGAAAAGCAAAAACGCCCGTGTGTGCGAAATTTCGGAGCACGTTACACATCCCCAGGTGGTCAAAATTAATCCCGAGCCCGTTACTACGCCGCGCTTCATCGCCTGCGTTTCGTCGGCGAGTTAAATGCAACAATAAAAAAATACCACCCCCAAGCGCAGGAAACAAAATACCTTCACATAAATACCCAAGAAAGTGAAGGGGAAACAGCCCTGCTGGTAGCGTAGTGGCCATCGCACCAGACGCGTATTCTGGAGGTCGTGTGTTCGGATACCACCCGGCGGGCCTCTTTTTCCCTTTTTTTGTGTTTCAAAATTCTCCATCTGTTTCAATGCCCTACCGCATTCTCCCCTTTGCTTTGCGAGGCATTCTTGAGTGCAGAGTGCAATCCTTACTTCTGTCTTAATTGAACGAGCCCCGCATTTCCCGTTCTGAATATATATAAATATATATATAGAAAGAAATGCGGGCAGTCTTTCTGTATTTCCTAACGAACCCCTCATTTCCTAACGATATAATATATATATATATATATATATATATATATATATATATATATATATATATATATATATATTATATATATATATATATATATATATATATATAGTATAAGTAAAGAGTAGGATACACAGCAAGAACAATAACAAACAAGGACTTGCCTTCATCAGAGCAAAGTTACATGATTTTGCTGTCGCAAACATTTTGAACACATTTCTTATATAGGTTTGCATAAAACTGTGAGAGAGAGCGGAAAATGTTTCGGAAATGGGGAGTGTGCATACAGTCAGGCTACGCCTATGTTACAACATAAACAAACAAACAAGAAAAATAAAAAGGAGGGGGGGGGGAGCGAGAGAGAGAAAAAGGGGTCGTGTTAACAATGCAGCGTTCAAGGTTGCACCATGACGGGTCAACGTATGCCGCGCGGGCTGCAAGTTCAGACAATGGGGGAAACTGGACAACCGCGGTTTGAAAAGAAAGGGAAGAGTATACAGTAAGGTATTCAGTGACTGCGGAGACTGGTTCTGGGGGAAGCGAAGATGGGTGTGCCCCCCGCGGGTCAAGAGAATAGATAGGGGGCACAAAAGAGCATTTCACAGAAGCTAGCAATTGAACAGGAAATAGGTAGGGTCACAAAAGGTTAAACATGAATAGATCACAAAGAGTTAAACATTCTTAAGTGGTGGTGGGAACGAGGCCTCCCTCCCTAGGACAAATGGCATTGTTGAGCCGCATTAGGCTAATAAAGCTGCTGTATTAGGAGAGTTTCTGCGAATTCTGATGGCAAACTCGAGGGTAGGAATAATGAACATAGTTATAAAAATTATGAAGCCGCTAATTTTATGCGAGGGATAAGCACGTTAGTTTTCCGTAACTTTCATTAATTCCAAGCGTGGCTGACCCAAACTTATAAATGAGATAAGATTCCCGAACCTCGCGGTCGTGGTGCGTTTTGAAGGCGGATTCTAAAATCGTTGCTTTAAGATGTTCAAATGCATGTCTGGGACTGTTCACATGTCTTGACAGGGGCAAATAAGGGAAGCTTTTTGCATGAGAGTGGTGATTATTGAACCGTATTCGGAAGGGCGTTTCAGTTTGGCCGATATATTGTTGCCTACAAACAGTGCACTCTAGAAGATATACGACATTAGCGGAGTCACAGTTAAAGTTACCTTTTATATTTACGTAGTAGTCTGAAGCCGTGCTGGTGGCGCGCTGTGTAGTGGTCATGTCTGGGCATACTTTACATCGGGGTTTATTGCAGGGCATGCAGCCAGTAGTTGCCGGTCGGTTGATACGAGAGTTAGTAAGAAAGTCACCTAAATTCTTATTACGCCGGTAGACAACGCGTGGTGGTTCGGGGAATATGCTTTTTACGCGGTCACTTTGCATTAGGATATTGTGATGTTTTTTTATCACGGTTGACACTCTTGGAGCGGAGGATGAGCGGGTTAAATCTAAGTTAGTTTGCGGGTTCCCGTTCGGGGCTTTTTTCTTACAGATTTCGTTACGGTCTAATTGGTTGGCTTGCACAATAGCGTCGTCGATAACTTTTTCCGGGTATTTTTTATTTAGGAGGGCGGTCTTGAGTTCTCGACAGTTTGAGTCAAAGTCGGCTTGGTTTGAGCACATTCTCCTAAATCGGTGGGCTTGGCTGTGAGGTATTGCTGTCTTGCAGTGTCTGACATGGCTGCTTCGGAAGTGCAAATGCTGCCGCGTGTCTGTCGGTTTTCTTTACAGTTTAGTTTGAAGCCGACCTCGGAAGGTAGTAACGGTGACGTCCAGAAAGTTTACACTGTGTTCCGAATAGGAATGAGCAAGGGAAATACTAGGATGGGCTAGGTTAAATGCCTCAATGAAGGTGAGGAGCTCCGCCTCACCGTGTTGCCAGATCATGAATATGTCATCAATATACCTTTTATAGTACATTGGTTTTAAATTTTGGGTGTCAAGAAAGTTTGATTCGAGGTGAGCCATAAAGATATTAGCGTAGGTAGGTCCGATTCGAGTTCCCATTGACGTTCCGCTGACTTGCACGTAATGAACTCCGTCAAACTCAAAATTGTTAAGTTCAAGAATAAGCCTAAGGAATGTTTGGAGAGCAGCAGAATCGATAGGTTTGTCGCACGATGACTGCTCATACGCAAGGGATACAGCGGCGATGCCATCTTCATGGGGGATGTTAGTATACAGTCACGCAACATCAAGGGTGACTAGAAGGCAGTTATCAGGAATTTCAATTTTTGAGATGTCTGAGAGGAAGTCATTGGTATCCTTAATGAAGGAGGGAAAGCTGGGCGGAATGTCGCAAATGAGATTATCCACATAGCGCGAGAGGTGTTCGGTAACAGTGCCAATGCCAGAAACAATGGGGCGCCCTGGGTTGTTCACCTTGTGAATCTTTGGGAGAAGATAGAATTTACCGGCTACTGGGCTTAAGGGGATCAGGGAACGAGCCGTGGTTTCATTTATTGTTTTATTTTTAACAAGCTCAGCAAGTTTATCTTTGGCAATTTGCTTATAATCTTGAGTGGGATCATTGGGTAGTGCTTTATAGAACGTCGATACTGATAGTTGCTTATTGGCCTCGTTAACATAGTCGGTTT
Organism: Haemaphysalis longicornis; assembly: GCF_048455015.1. Lineage (NCBI taxonomy): Eukaryota > Metazoa > Arthropoda > Arachnida > Ixodida > Ixodidae > Haemaphysalis > Haemaphysalis longicornis. The sequence goes on from NW_027526460.1 coordinate 123,514,673, forward strand.
TGTCAAGGATTACGATTGCGCCTCCCTTGTCAGCAGGTTTAATAATTATGTCGGGACAGCTTGCGAGTTCCTCTAGGGCTTTCTTTTCGTTGGTAGTCATGTTGTGGTGGAACGAAATTTGTGTTTGGTAGGCTTTTCGCACATCGCGTTGGACAGCTTTGATGTACATGTCGAGGCAACTATCACGCTGTGTGGGAGGGGTCCAGTGCTTATAGCTAGGTAGGGTTCTGCGGGCTTCTTCCGTCGCGGGGTGATCGTAGAAGTATTCTCGTAGTCTCATGTTACTGGCGAAGTTATCTAAGTTCTTAAAAAGTTGAATTTCATCAAAACCACCAGTAGCCGGGCAAAAGTTTAGGCCCTTTGACAAGACGTTCATCTGAGCTGGGGAGAGGGTTATACTTGAAAGGTTCATTACATTCCCGGTAAGGTTTTCTGTTGTGACGGCAGTCGAGGGAAAAATATTAGTACAGGGATTTAACTGAACTGTTTGGGGTGCAGTAGTCGAAGCATTTATTACAGTCGTAGTGACATTATCGGCCGTATTGTCAGAGTTCTGGCAGTTACTAGTGCCGGAGCTTGTTAGGTTCTTACGCATGTGGCCAGTGTTAGAAATCTTATCTCGGTTAAACTTTCGGTCTTTTGTTCGGGATATGGCGGAGGCCGTCTTAGATTCGTAGTTGCTTAAAAGGTTCAACTCTCTTTTGCTGAGTTCCTGATTAAGTAGTTCCTCTTTCTTTCGGAGGGAATGGGCCGTAGTTTCGTAGTGATTGAGGATTATTTCAGTTAATTGTAAGGATGCTTTATCGAGTACCCGTATCCACTTATTCATGTTGGACGGGGAGAGTTCGGTAGTAGCAGGTTTTATTTTAATCCTAAGACCCCTGGGAGCGACCGCGGCAGTCAAGTACTGCGCAAGAGCGGACACGTGCAATTCGGAACGTATGCACTTTTCGGTGATTTTTCTTAGCTTTAAAAACTGTCTTGAAACGGGGAAGGGGGCCGCGTTACCTGTTTTCTTGTGTTGTAGTCAGTTGCTGCTATGCCGATTCTTTCGAAGGTTGTAAGGGCATGTGGCATGGAGGGCTGGATTTTGGACCCCGGAAGGTCCGGCGGACGCGCTGCTGTTGGTTTTCGTGGGCTCGGTGGTCGCTGAAGATGCGGAGGTTGGGCGTGGCATGCTGTTGGTGCGGCGCCGGTCAGGGAGCTTCTTAGTGTAGCCGCGAGCGTTCCCTCGGGGCGTTGTGGCTACTGCAGGTTTGCCAGTAGGGGTTGGCATGTTGCTGGCGCGACGCTCGTCCGTGGACTTCGGGGCTGGGGCGCTGGCACTCGCCCGGGGCGCCATGGTTGTGGTGGATCTGGGGGGCGGTGGCTGTGGGCTGCTGGCACGACACTGCTCCGGGGTCCTTACACTGGATAGAATTGGAAGCAGTGGTGGAAAGTCGCTGTCATTTGGCAATATAGCCGGGGCTGCAACTGGGTCGGCGGTGCATGCAAAGTCGCGCCAGCCCAGAGGATTGCGGCTCTGTTGCATGAAGCAGAGTGCACGAATGTGGCCGGCCAGCAAGGCCACACCCTCGAAGCTCGGGTGTAAGCCGTCCGCAGCGAGTACTCGGCAGGCTGGAAGGTGCTCAAAGCCATGATCGACGAAGCGGACAAAGCGTGAGTGGCGGCAAAATTCGCGGACAAGTGAGTTGAAACGGCGTGCCTTTTCGTTGCAGCAGCGAGCGAAGCGAGAGATGCGGTAGTCTCGGCGGCGGTTAGCGGAGCGGGGAAGAATGAGTGTATGGACCCCGGAGCAGTGTCGTGCCAGCAGCCCACCGCCACCGCCCCCCAGATCCACCACAACCACGGCGCCCCGGGCGAGTGCCAGCGCCCCAACCCCGAAGTCCACGGACGAGCGTCGCGCCAGAGACATGCCAACCCCTACTGGCAAACCTGCAGCGGCCACTACGCCCCGAGGGAACGCTCGCGGCTACACTAAGAAGCTCCCTGACCGGCGCCGCACCAACAGCATGCCACGCCCAACCTCCGCATCTTCAGCGACCACCGAGCCCACGAAAACCAACAGCAGCGCGTCCGCCGGACCTTCCGGGGTCCAAAATCCAGCCCTCCGTGCCACATGCCCTTACAACCTTCGAAAGAATCGGCATAGCAGCAACTGACTCCAACACAAAAAAACAGGTAACGCGGCCTCCTTCCCCGTTTCAAGACAGTTTTTAAAGCTAAGAAAAATCACCGAAAAGCGCATACGTTCCGAATTGCACGTGTCCGCTCTTGCACAGTACTTGACTGCCGCGGTCGCTCCCAGGAGTCTTAGGATTAGAATAAAACCTGCTACTACCGAACTCTCCCCGTCCAACATGAATAAGTGGAAACAGGTACTCGATAAAGCATCCTTACAATTAACTGAAATAATCCTCAATCACTGCGAAACTACGGCCCATTCCCTCCGAAAGAAAGAGGAACTACTTAGTCAGGAACTAAGCAAAAGAGAGTTGAACCTTTTAAGCAACTACGAATCTAAGACGGCCTCCGCCATATCCCGAACAAAAGACCGAAAGTTTAACCGAGATAAGATTTCTAACACTGGCCACATGCGTAAGAACCTGACAAGCTCCGGCACTAGTAACTGCCAGAACTCTGACAATACGGCCGATAATGTCACTACGACTGTAATAAATGCTTCGACTACTGCACCCCAAACAGTTCAGTTAAATCCCTGTACTAATATTTTTCCCTCGCCTGCCGTCACAAAAGAAAACCTTACCGGGAATGTAATGAACCTTTCAAGTATAGCCCTCTCCCCAGATCAGGTGAACGTCTTGTCAAAGGGCCTAAACTTTTGCCCGGTAACTGGTGGTTTTTATGAATTTCAACTTTTTAAGGACTTAGATAACTTCGCCAGAAACATGAGACTACGAGAATACTTCTACGATCACCCGGCGACGGAAGAAGCCCGCAGAACCCTACCTAGCTATAAGCACTGGACCCCTCCCACACAGCGTGATAGTTGCCTCGACATGTACATCAAAGCTGTCCAACGCGATGTGCGAAAAGCTTACCAAACACAAATTTCGTTCCACCACAACATGACTACCAACGAAAAGAAAGCCCTAGAGGAACTCGCAAGCTGTCCCGACATAATTATTAAACCTGCCGACAAGGGAGGCGCAATCGTAATCCTTGACAAAACCGACTATGTTAACGAGGCCAATAAGCAACTATCAGTATCGACGTTCTATAAAGCACTACTCAATGATCCCACTCAAGATTATAAGCAAATTGTCAAAGATAACCTTGCTGAGCTTGTTAAAAATAAAACGATAAATGAAACCACGGCTCGTTCCCTGATCCCCTTAAGCCCAGTAGCCGGTAAATTCTATCTTCTCCCAAAGATTCACAAGGTGAACAACCCAGGGCGCCCCATTGTTTCTGGCATTGGCACTGTTACCGAACACCTCTCGCGCTATGTGGATAATCTCATTTGCGACATTCCGCCCAGCTTTCCCTCCTTCATTAAGGATACCAATGACTTTCTCTCAGACATCCCAAAAATTGAAATTCCTGATAACTGCCTTCTAGTCACCCTTGATGTTGCGTGACTGTATACTAACATCCCCCATGAAGATGGCATCGCCGCTGTATCCCTTGCGTATGAGCAGTCATCGTGCGACAAACCTATCGATTCTGCTGCTCTCCAAACATTCCTTAGGCTTATTCTTGAACTTAACAATTTTGAGTTCGACGGAGTTCATTACTTGCAAGTCAGCGGAACGTCAATGGGAACTCGAATCGGACCTAACTACCCTAATATCTTTATGGCTTACCTCGAATCAAACTTTCTTGACACCAAAATTTAAAGCCAATGTACTATAAAAGGTATATTGATGACATATTCATGATCTGGCAATACGGTGAGGCGGAGCTCCTCACCTTCATTGAGGCATTTAACCTAGCCCATCCTAGTATTTCCCTTGCTCATTCCTATTCGGAACACAGTGTAAACTTTCTGGACGTCACCGTTACTACCTTCCGAGGTTGGCTTCAAACTAAACTGTATAGAAAACCAACAGACACGCGGCAGTATTTGCACTTCCGAAGCAGCCATGCCAGACACTGCAAGACAGCAATACCTTACAGCCAAGCCCACCAATTTAGGAGAATTTGCTCAAACCAAGCCGACTTTGACTCAAACTGTCGAGAACTCAAGACCGCCCTCCTGAATAAAAAATACCCGGAAAATTTATCGACGACGCTATTGTGCGAGCCAGCCAATTAGACCGTAACGGAATCTGTAAGAAAAAAGCCCCGAACGGGAACCCGCAAACTAACTTAGTTTTAACCCACTCATCCTCCGCTCCAAGAGTGTCAACCGTGCTAAAAAACATCACAATATCCTAATGCAAAGTGACCGCTTAAAAAGCATATTCCCCGAACCACCACGCGTTGTCTACCGGCGTAATAAGAATTTAGGTGACTTTCTTACTAACTCTCGTATCAACCGACCGGCAACTACTGGCTGCATGCCCTGCAATAAACCCCTATGTAAAGTATGCCCACACATGACCACTACACAGCGCGCCGCCAGCACGGCTTCAGACTACTACGTAAATATAAAAGGTAACTTTAACTGTGACTCCGCTAATGTCGTATATCTTCTAGAGTGCACTGTTTGTAGGCAACAATATATCGGCCAAACTGAAACGCCCTTCCGAATACGGTTCAATAATCACCGCTCTCATGCAAAAAGCTGCCCTTATTTGCCCCTGTCAAGACATGTGAACAGTCCCGGACATGCATTTGAACATCTTAAAGCAACGATTTTAGAATCCGCCTTCCAAACGCACCACGACCGCGAGGTTCGGGAATCTTATCTCATTTATAAGTTTGGGTCAGCCACGCTTGGAATTAATGAAAGTTACGGAAACCTAACGTGCTTATCCCTCGATTAAAATTAGCGGCTTCATAATTTTTATAACTATGTTCATTATTCCTACCCTCGAGTTTGCCATCAGAATTCGCAGAAACTCTCCTAATTCAGCAGCTTTATTAGCCTAATGCGGCTCAACAATGCCATTTGTCCTGGTGAGGGAGGCCTCGTTCCCACCACCACTTAAGAATGTTTAACCCTTTGTGATCTATTCATGTTTAATCTTTTGTGACCCTACCTATTTCCTGTTCAATTGCTAGCTTCTGTGAAATGCTCTTTTGTGCCCCCTATCTATTCTCTTGACCCGCGGGGGGCACACCCATCTTCGCTTCCCCCAGAACCAGTCTCCGCAGTCACTGAATACCTTACTGTATACTCTTCCCTTTCTTTTCAAACCGCGGTTGTCCAGTTTCCCCCATTGTCTGAACTTGCAGCCCGCGCGGCATACGTTGACCCGTCATGGTGCAACCTTGAACGCTGCATTGTTAACACGACCCCTTTTTCTCTCTCTCGCTCCCCCCCCCCTTTTCATTTTTCTTGTTTGTTTGTTGATGTTGTAACATAGGCGTAGCCTGACTGTATGCACACTCCCCATTTCCGAAACATTTTCCGCTCTCTCTCACAGTTTTATGCAAACCTATATAAGAAATGTGTTCAAAATGTTTGCGACAGCAAAATCATGTAAATTTGCTCTGATGAAGGCAAGTCCCGTTGCCGCTACGTAAGTAAACATTGTTTGTTATTGTTCTTGCTGTGTATCCGACTCTTAACTTATACTATTTCTGCGCGCTTTGTGAGTTTATCTTTCTCTAGATTTATATATATATATATATATATATATATATATTCCGAGAAGTCCGAGTGGCGCTGGCTACCACCCCCAAGTGCAGAAAACGAATATTACCTTAACATAAATACCCGAGAAAGTGGTGGGGAAACAGCCCCGCCGGTAGCGTAGTGGTTATCGCTCCATACCGGTATTCTGGAGGTCGTTGGTTCGGATCCCACCCGTCGGGTATTTTTTCACCACTTTCTTTGTCACTCAAAAGTTCTGCATCTGGTTTCCGAGGTTTTCTTGACTCCCAATCCTTATTTTCTACACACATATATATATATATATATATTTATATATATATATATATATATATATATATATGTAGAAAAAAAAAATATATATATACATATATATATTGTCACGAAGACAAGGACGATGCAGTTGTCTTGAATGAGAAACACGTTTATTGGAGCGATATTGTGCTCCCCTAACAACTCAAAAGAATACAGAGGCGGCGAAGCAGCGGTCAACAAAGTGACTTCCACAGGCGAGTGTCGTCGAATCGAATGCCCCGGCGTCCGCACTGCACGCTTTTAAATGCGAATGCACTTCTTAAGCGAGCCTGAAGCGTCCGCCGCCGTCCGCATTCCGCCGCCGTCCGCATAGCAACAGCTGCGGGTGCGCGCGCTCCTCGTCTTCCTTGGCAACGGGGGGAGATGGGCGCGCGCTGCCTGGCCGCTGACATGGCACATACCCACGTGGGGGATTGGCCAGGAATGTCCTCGTCTTCCTTGGCGACGGGGGGAGATGGGCGCGCGCTGCCTGGCCGCTGGCATGGCACATACCCACGTGGGGGATTGGCCCGGAATCGCAATCACGTACAACGACAACACAAATAGGTGTTTCTGCATGGCACATACCCACGTGGGGGATTGGCCAGGAATCGGGCGTGAGAAGGGCTAATGCACCCGCCTAAAGGAGTACTGACACGAAATTTTAAAGCAGAGATCCGCTCTAGCAATCAAGTACAACGACAACACAAATAGGTGTCTGTGAATACATGCATCTTTCTTTCTTTGTAGTTGTGTGTGTGTGATCTCTCTTTCGCGAACATTACCGAACCGCGCAAATTCAACTCGTGCATTCGCACTTTCACATTCTTCCCCTCGGGGAAATGCGGGGAATTTTTTTTATCTTTCGGCGCGCGTGGTTCTCGAAACGTCGATTCACATCGAGAGCATAGTAGATCCAAGAAGATTATTCTGGGCTGCTCTCGTTAGATCGGAATGCTCTCCCTATCACAACAGATAACACATGCGGCACAGAAAGAAATAATGGAACACGCGCTTCCCTTGGCGCAGAGATAACACAGACCGGCGCAGCCGGGCGGTAAAAGCAAAACACACATAAACAAACCCAATGTATGGTTCGCGGCAATAAATATATATATATATATATATATATATATATATATATATATACACATATATATAAGACAGAAATAAGAGTTGGCAGTCAAGAAAACCTCGGAAAGCAAAGGGGAGGATGTGGTAGATCATCGAAACAGATAAAGAATTTGGGAAGAAAAAAAGAAAGTGGAGTTCGTTCGTTTAATAAACCTTAATAAAAAAGTTCGTTTAATAAACCTTCGGACGGTGACCACAAGTTTTCAACCATGAACAAAAACAGTGCGAAGCAACAAGATTACACTTTGAAAGCACTGGAAAAAGGACGATAGGAGCACTTCATGCGGTTCAAATGCAAGGAGGCTTCACTAGGATGGTTACCAATAGCAGCCACATGCGAGCATAGATAACGATGTAAGGGTACTTAGTATGATCAACAGAGCAGCTCAAAAACGTACGAGTTCAATGAACCTGAGCCGAGAACAGAGCGGTGACGAACTACATTCCGAGTGTCTTGGGTAGTGCTACGGGTAATTGAGGTCACAGCAGGTAGTGCCACCGGCAAGGAACAATATCACGACAAAATAGTACATCTTTTGCGGGTACACAGTACAATATGGGACCTCGGGATAGTATTAAATGCCCAAACAAGCCAGATATATTGCGTAAAGCGATTAGGTCAGATGTATTGTGCACGTATGCAAACATGTCTCAACTTCAAAGGAGGGTATAGCGTTGCAGAAAATATTGCAAACAGGCGTTTAGATTCATTCTACGACCTTGAGCAACGGGTGTGAAACATATTGGCTTATATGAAAAATATGGGGTGAGTGAGCATTCCAGGTTTAAACAAGAAGGCGACACGCGTTCACTTCCAATGACGATGGAAAGGCCGATTTCTAGGCAGAATTTAAACACTAGATCTGGAAGGTTGCAATGTGATAAACAAGTAGATGACCCATACAGTTCGTGACCAAGTTGCCACGCCAAGCTTCAATTGCATTTCAATATATAAGGGCCAATTGATGTACATCAAGCCCGAAGGCGTGTCTTGGGCATTTGTGGGTTAGGCATTTAAAGCCATGACGATTCTCTTTACGTTGTTACCAGACCATTTTAACCGCACTTGTCAACAAGAAAAAGACCGCCACAAAAAAAATTTTCGAACTGTTATATGGGTGTAGTCCAAGTGTGGTTCATCGGATGAAGGTCAGGTACACCCCGGAGTCCTTGGAGCTTGCGAAAATCCAGGTAAAATAAAAATTAAAGCACCCCTGACAATCCTGCTGAAACAGCGCTGCTGGCTTTGGTATGCTAGCGGTTAGCTCCAGCAGAGGCGGGGGCGGCTCACAACGCCACTCGCCGCGGTATGTATGCACTCGAAGCTCACCCGTGGACGTATAATAGTTTATTGGTGCATATTTATGGAGTGATAGTGCCACGCGTTCCCCGGCGCAAGAGTTGAGATCGCGCACTGGACGGAAGTCGTTCTGGCGGCCCCATCTATCGGTACAGCGGGATACATTCGCCCGGCGAGACGAGCATAAACGAACATGGCGAGCCTCTAAACCGTTTAGTTTGTAAACCTTGCTCGTAGCATTTTTAACACGCGTATTACAGAGCGCTGTCATTTGCCAGATCGGTGTGTTGTCGCTAGCAATTGAAATGGTCGTCGCATTGCTAGGAACGACTCTTGTGGCATTAGTTGTACTGCTGAAACCACTCCACCAGAGAATTTTATCCCGCCAGGGCGTCCCTCAAAGCTGCGTTCTTGGTTTGTCTGCTTGGAGGACGCTATAACTTGTAGTTAAGAGGAAAGTTTCCAGTAAGAAATGCCCTGTTGTTTGTTCACGGAGCAAGATGTGGCCTTATTTTCTTGAGCGCAATTTTAAAGTCCAACACCGTCGTCGTTTCTTCAACCACATGTAACAATGTGGCTGTACCCTGGCATTTTTTCCGGCAATTTTAACATTCTGGTTCCAAATACCCCGTACGCACGATCAGACAGTGTTGGTCTGTTTGCCACTACATACAATAGATCGATTTGTGTGTTTGGTGTGAAAAACAAGGTAACATTAATCTGAGGTCCCAAAAAGGCTTTCACAAATTTGGCTGTAAAAATGGAGCTCCTAATTATTTTGAATTGCATCTCGTAATCGAAATGAGCAAGTTAAATTTTACAAGAGTCTAGAACCCCCACAGCCACAGCAGCTTTTTCGGAATTGCAATCATCACAAACAAGAAATTAGAGGCATTTTCGAAGCTGAATGACTGGCGGCAACACCGTTGGTATTTAGCGCCACGCGCTACGTGCTAGGGGGGGAGCCCTGTAGCGACACCATCGTAATCGTAATCATCAGCGCCACAATCATTATCAGCGGTACCTGGCTAGCGTCAGCAGTACCACGCCAGAAATTGAAGACAACACTGAAAACACAGCCACGACTTCTGCTCCTCATCAAACGCCTCGACAGCGGCTCGTCACCCATGCCTTGCAGGATGACTCCAGAAAGCCCGACCAACTGGCGGCAGCCGTCCAGCATTTCAACTCACCGATGTCGCCGCCACTGGAGCCCGCTTCTGCAGCCCGGCGCCGATGTCACCATCGACGTCGTAAGCCCACGTAAACATAGCGAGTTCCATCGCTGGCATTCCTACGGCGTATACCCGCGAGCCATCGGTGGTGTGTTGCCGTAGAACAACGTGCCGCACGCTGGCCAAAACTAGTGTTAGCTGTTCGCGCTTACAGGCTTTCCAAGACTTCAGTAACTCGCAGGAGCTGCTGTGTTCCCAGGCGTCGTACAGTAGTTACACTTCATGCTTGAGCAACGAGCACGCACCCGAACCCGTGGTCAAAACATCATCGTCAAATAGGGGGGGGGGGGGGGGGGGGCGGCTCGTGCTGGTGTCCAAGTGCCATTGTGCCCGCGTTACCAGCATCGCCATCTCATCGACACCGTGGCCGCGTCTCGCGCCTAGTTAGACTTCTATCCCACACGGAACCTCGTCCCCTGCTCCAGTCCCAGCCAAGACCTCCTGAAGGCATCTACTCTCTAGACGCTCAGACGTGACTGATCACGACCGCCTAAGGACATGGAACGCGACATACCATGCTCAACGCCGTTCTGTATGGATTTTTCATCTTTATGCGCTTCGCGCTAGGAAGGGAGCCCTGCAGTGACACCATTGCCATCGAAATCTTCAACGCCACAATTATTATCAACGGTGCCTGGGCACCGTCAGCAGTGCCACGCCAGAGATCGAGAACGATCGTAGTGTTGGGCGGCCGCTTGTCTACGCAGCTCTCCAAGTTCTTGCTGAGCCTTGTGCAACAACAATAAATGTAGGAAATCTACAGCACACCAAGCCCATGGCTTCCTTCCTTGCAACTTCATTGCTACCGATTGATGTTAAATCAAGAGGCCCAGGTGGTGCAGGATGAATTGCTATTAGGATAAAAGATGACTGTTGCTGATGTAGGTAAAACAGCAGCAAGGTGGCACATTAGTAAAAAGTCCTAAAGTTTCCGCTTAGTTATAAGAGCATGCTGAAAGGATGTTTTGTGAAAATCGGATAGCGAGCTAGTTCAAACAGTGTTCGTCTATGAGCTTGTGGGTCAGAGACAGACGCCTTATCGACAGCGTCCGCTTCCATGAAATCAATGAGGTAAGGAGAACCATCACGGGCGTGATGCCGATGTTCCTTTAAAGTTTTCAGAGATGACACAGGTAAATCTTGGACGTTGTCGTGCAAACTGTTTGATGCAAAGGGCGCGATCCGGGAATTTCATGTCTGTTTCTACTAAAATGTGTTTTGGCTGGTGCATGCCCTTTGGTATTATTTGCAGTAGCAGCTGCGTTGAAATCCTGACCTAAACGGTTATCTGCCACATGATACTTCCTGCAAATAATAATGCCTTAGAGCAAAATCAAAGCCAGCAATGATTTCGTCTTTGGCACAGTATAAAATGCACATGTTTGAAATCGCATTGTGGCGCCACAAGGCCAGATACAGCATTCAATGCATTCTGTCAGGTAAATATTTTCCATACTTGGACATGACGGCCAGCGAGCCATCAGATCTGTGGTGTGTTGCAGTCGTTGTATACTGAAGGCAAAACTTCAGGGATAAGTGCTTTTTTACCCATGCAGTATTTAAAATGCGTATTTTGCCCAAGATTTCACTTTCGAATTCCCAAACCACTTGCAGCAAATGTGTTTCTGTATGGTATTCCTGGAAGCGCACTTTAGTTAACACCACTAACTTTTAACCAAGGAAGGTGGTGTGCAGGCCGAGTGACTTTTATGGCATCCTCAAAATCTTCTTATATGGTTTTACCAAATCATTCATGAATTCATGCTTTGTAGAAACGCTGTGTCTAAAGGTACGTCGGACGTACCCGCAATATTTCTTAAAGATACGTCGGACGTACCCGCAATATTTCTTAAAGATACGTCGGACGTACCCGCAAGATTTCTTAAAGATACGTCGCACGTACAGGGCCCAGAGTGGCTCGAAATTGGCGTTGCTCGAAACTATCGTGGTTATCTCGAACCATCGACGGTAAAGCCATTACGCGTTTGCTGTATATAAGCCAAGAATCTAACGATGCCTAACCTGACGCAGAATGTATTTTTTTTCCTCGTGTTCTCTAGTTGGACCCTATTTGAAGGGGCGGTTAGAGCCTTCGCTGAGGTCAGAGATGGAATGCGAACCACTACGGGTTCTCGCAAGAGAGAAACAAAATCATGTGCGACGCGAGTATCTTTCTTTTTTTCCCCTCATATGTTTCTGTTTAAAGCCATAACCACATGGACGCGAAATCACGCGTCGCGCGAGCGTCGGCGTCGTTCGGCGTCAACGCGCGGGCCCGCAGGAGACCGGCGAAGTCGCGCGCCAGTCGCTGCGTCGGCGGGCGTTCCTGGACACGTATGCCATCCTCTTGAAGTCGTTTATGAGCAGTTATTGTCGCTTCTTGAACTGCAATTATCAAGACTCCAGCTTTAGCAAAAAATAAATCACTTGGAGTCTTTATTTATTGCTAAGTATGTTGGCGGGCAAATGTTGAAATGCTGCGAAATGTATCTCGAGCCATCACGGTCAAATCAGAACAAAATAAGATAGAATGATAAACGAAGACGCACCTCGCACAACTGCTTTAGTTGCTACTTGATTTAACCTTCATGTTGCGTACCGACTGCACGTTCATGAATTCAAATTGTAAGCTAAACAAATTTCAGCGCTGCCTTGATACTGAGGTTACCGTCGAACGTCATTTGTAGGTTGAAAGGCAGGGTACTCTGGAACCCTGTCTGTACCCGGTAAAAAAAAACTGATCCAACCTTCACCGCAGCACAGAAAAAAAAGCGTCTTTGCTAGGATTTGAACCACGGACTTTCAAAACAGAAGCCCAGCTTTGAACCGCTCGACCACGCGAGGAGACCACCAAGTATGAAGAATTCCGTGTACCAACTGAGGCTACCCACGAATAGTGTCGGGTGTGCTTTCTTTTGGTCGTATTTGAGAGATTTGAGCAGCGGTAGCGCTTGCTTCTTGCTCACCGATCTTGGAACCGAGGGCAATAATGCTAGTGCTGCAAGCGATGTAACCACAGCTCCCTTATTTGAGTCAAAAAAAAGCTCTCGCACATCCCCGGTCTCCCCTGCGCGAGCCACGGGAGCTACGAATGGAATGAATTCTGGCCGTGATAACGCTTGCTCGTCACTCACCGATCTTGCTGACAAGCCACATTTTGCTAATACTGGATGCGATGTAACCAGAACTCCCTCATTTAACTCACACCAAGCTATCGCAGATCCCCGATCTCCGCGATGAAAGCCGAACAAGCCACAAATGGATGAGCGCTTGCGAACAGAATTAGCTTGCAATTTGCCTCAAGGCAACCGATTACCGTAAGTTAAAAAGGAATTGATTGTTTTCTGCTGAAAGGAACGACCCCAAACCACCCGAAGACGGACGCTGCCGCTCGCTTTCCGATCGATGCTCTCTCGCGCTGCGTCGACACCGATATCTGGCGAGCATCGGCGTCGCTCGAGTTTCAGCTCGCGTCGCCATGCATTTCTGGCGACGCGACGTCGACGCGAGAAAACGCTGAACGTACGCTGCACGTTTGGGCCGAGTGAAACCGCGAATACACCGACGTACTTAAAAAAGTTTCGCGGATACGTCCGACGTATCTTTAAGAAATGCTGCGGGTACGTCCGACGTACCTTTAGACACAGCGTTGTAGAAATTACTGTGAGCTAAGGACGCCCCGAGGGAAATGTCACCACACTCACGCCATTTTTTACGAATTATCCCCATAGGTCGAATAGAGCAGCGTGATTGTTTCTGGACCAGTATGAATGGAAAGCAAGAGAGAAGGGATTAAGGAAGCAGTGCTTAAATCGTATCGGATTAGAAGGTCTAGAAGCTGCCGAAGCGCTGTTGCGAACTGCGCAAGAACAGCCGAGTCGTGCAGGAAACCTTAGACACCTGAAAAACCACGGAAATATGGTGAATCATTTCCAAACCCTCCTACGGAAGACACAGTTAAACGTTCATATACACGAAATAGACTCGTTTAATGCAAAATACGGCCTCAAGAGATGCATATTTCCGCGACTTCCAAAGTGCTGATACGTAGAGGGATTTATAGTATTATGAAACATACGGTATGCTGCAGAGTTATGATGCAGCTGGGCGTTGTAGGGATAGTTCGGCAGCGCGTGGCTTTTATTGGGTTGGATTTTGCATCTGTTTTTGAGTCTGTTGTTGGAGGTGACGTGGAGATGGATTCCGAAGGAGAAATGACATCCCTGCCTATGGTTTGAGGTAAGTGGCGGGAAACTCCTAAATAGTGTGTTTTAACCACACAAAGCATGCTTCTCCTGCGGCTGGACAGAGTTAGAGAGAATGCTACCCCAGTCGCAGCGAAAAAAGGGTTGTCGAAGATGTTTCTCAGCTGCTTGTTTGGTTGTAGATTGGCTGTGGTTCCAATAGCGACGCACGCTTAGCTTGAGGGCCCGTTCATCTAAAATCTCGGCCTAGAAATCTGCTTCATCCTTTCTGGCGTGTTCCTGGGGTCGCCTGAACGCAATCCTCAGGTGTGGTTCTTTTGTGTAGTAGCAAATCATTACCTTGGGTTATGTTCTGGAGCATCCGAATCAAATGGCACATTGCGAAGGACACGTTTTTGGGGCGCCAGCTGTACTCGTGTTGGTTTCGATTGTAGGCGTAAGATGAGAAGACCAGCTTTTACCGATAATTTTTCAGAAATATTTCATTTGTGGCCCTGGCATTTTAATCGGTGAGGAAATCTGAAAACAAGTTTAGCTCTTTCTTGATGCAATATCGAAAATTTCATGCCCCTGGCCCGTTGCGATTACCTGTCGAAGTTAGTTGCGAGGCCTTAGTCGAGGAAGCCAAATACCTGACGAATGTATCTCCTACAGACGGTTTTTTTTAATGGCCGCTATGTTGACTTGGGCAACTACAAACTGTCTTCAGAATGGTAGCCAGAGGCTACAACCAGCATTTTTGGGGTCCGCTGATTTTAGGGGCGTTTTCAACTTGCGGCGCCATTCGTATCATGGAATCATCTACATCCCTCTGTGGGGATTATTACATGGCCGATGGCGTCCCCGTACCTAAGTCTACCGCCTCCATCACGTCGTGGTAGCATGGAGAACAATCACGAGCAGAAGAGCTACCTTAGTGCCGACGACCAAACGCCGAGGGCAAACACTAACTGTTTTACTGCGCGGGGAGAGACTAACAGCGACTATACGGGAACAGCAAGGCAGTCGACGTGTTCGGCGACACTCTCGGTATTGCCGCAAGGCCGACTGATCGGAGAAACCGAAAGGGTGGAATTTAGACCCGGAATTACCAACTTACGAACAGCCTTTCAAGCGCTGAGTGCACGCACAAAAAAGTAAAAACACACAAGAACACCCTCCCCCGGAGTCGTGATAGCCGGTTCGCGCTGAGTCGGAGAGAGGGGCAGACGATCTCCGCGGGTGCAGTCTGTACGCAGTCAAGCCTGAGCATGACGCTGCTAGAACCGGTTTGTTCTGGATTTCCAAACTGTGCGTGCATAATTTTTGTTAAAAAAGAGACCACGCGGCTGACATGCTCCTGCCTGGGGTAATGATGATGATTGCTATCGGTTTCCCCTTTGTAGCAGGGTGATGACCTGTCATCTCACCAAAAAGGACTAATATACCTGTGTTTTATACTCTTGGTTTAATACTAGCGCTGCTCAGAGCAGGCACAAAAAGCTCAATAGGCACAAAATACTTTTTTTCCTGTTACATGTGGTAACTGTCCTAGGCAATATTCCCATCTCTGCTCTTCGTCCACCAGCATTCTAACCTTCTTTTCGTCGCCTCGACAGCCTTGAAGCTGACTTCCTCTGTGCTACCCTAAATCATAGGGCTTCTGGAAGCTGAATATTTCCCCCATGTAGATTTGGATGGATACCCTCACATTCTAGCAGTATGTGCCGCATAGTTTCAGTTTCTTTTCCGCAGACCGCGCACACCCCATCCTTTTGTGAATGCTTCCCCGCAAAGCTCTTAGTTCGCGAGCAACCTGCTCTAGCTTCGAAAAGCAAAGCACTGCCCTGGGAATTATGGTAGAATTTTTCCGTTCCGATTTTCAACTGCTCAGCCCTGTACAACTCTAACGACGTTTTAGCTTCCATTTTTTCGCTCCATTTATTCGTTTCAATCTGCCTTGCCTCTTTTTTGGTTACCTTGGCTGTTTTCGATTCTCCACTGTTCTTTCCGTATTTCACCGTTACCCTGCTAGTCTTCCTTAACCACTGTGTCCAAGCTTTTCAAGTATAGGTCCCTATAAACCTTAGCTGCCACCTTCATTGATCCATTGCTCTCAACCTCATCTCAAAACATATTTTACTCTGTGCTAATCGAACTTCAAACGACGCCTAGCCCATATCTCCCTGTACTGCTTCGTTAGTTGTTTTTCCATGCGTGCCTAAGGCCAAACGGCCTACCGTTCTCTGGTTCACTTCAAGGCCTGATAAAACGTCTGATTTTAAGCAGGGTACATCATTCGCAAATGCGAGACCCGGAGCCATTACTCCTTTCCGCATTCATCTCACTACTTCATATTTATTATACCCACACAGAGCTCTATGCTTCATTATAGCTGCATTTCGCTTCCCCTTACCCTTGAGTTGCTCCTGGTGGGTTGTTAAGTTTGTTTAAGAGCGGCAGGCTTCACAGCAGCACACGAGACCTACATCGCACTGTACGAACTTGTCGTCCGCGTGTACGGGGGAGTGGCGCTCTGAATCGAATGCCGGTAATTCACGTTTTCTTGGGAAGAAGAAGGCGTGCTGGCCATCGTTGCAGCACAACGAGCTTTTAACAGCGAGCTGTTCAGGCCGACACAAAGCCGTCTGGCATAGGCAGGAAACTCCTGGCACACATAAGCAAGTGCCTCGCAGCGACCCCCGGCGTCGTCTATGCTTGCGCGTTCGCATACTCCACATGGGAAGCTCCCCATTTCATCAGCGTCGTCATATAGTGACCGGCGCGCCACGGGTACACAGCGCCGAAGACGATGACGGCGAATCTTTCAAGCCATCCCATCACAATGCGCATGTTGAGACGACCGCTTCAGCAGTTGATGAAGAAGTGGAGGTCTACTGAGGAGAGGGCGTGCTACAAGAGGAATAACTCTACGCGGCTGTGCTACATGAAAGTGACGACGAAAGGGGTGAACATGATGGGCACTGTACATAGTTCAGTAGTCTTCGCTTTACAGTGCCGCCCAAAACGGCTTTGCACTCCTGACCTACAGCTGCTCCCTCTCTCCTTAAATCCGGTGTCAGTCTGGGGAGAAGCTAGGGAGACCCCCAGCTGTGCTGTTTCTGTGGAATGGCACACTAGTTCAATGTCCCCGAGTTTTTTATTTCACTATTTTCTTCAAAGATTAGCGCAATAAGGCTTTTATTGGCGGTGCCGTTTTGGTGTAGTTGGCGCACTTGACGTAAGTCGAGCCGGTGCGCGGATGTGAGATAGGTCCCGTTCTCCTGCAGAACCCCATCTCCTTCGTCATAGGGGCTTCGGGGCGAACTACCTTGAATGAAAATTTCTAGTAGTAGTATTTGGGTGTTTATGGCGCAAGCGCAGCCAAGGCCAATCAGGACTTTCAGTATGTTTAATGTTTTTAAGCATTTTAATTTAGTTTTCTTTATATGTGATATAAAAGTCAGTCTTTCATCAAGGACAAAGCCCAGAAACTTGTGTTCTTTTGTGAAAGCTAACGGTAGTCCATTTAAAGTAAACATTTCTCCTAGCTTGACTGCCTAAACGCTATAAAATTTCTGAACACTCATCAACTTCTGCTGGGTTCTCGCGTTGGCTACGATGCGTTACTGTGCCGCCCTGACACCCCGAAGTTCACGACGTCAAAACTGGTTCGGAAAAAATGCTCGAGGAAATCTGGCCCCTTCATGACAACACGGTTTCTTAACCAGAATACCCCCGTCAGGCGTATCGCGACAGGCAAGAGAAAGAAGATTTAACAACTCCCATACTACTGTAATGGCACGTACGTGATATTACAGTAAGAAGGCACCTTTGCTTGTTATGTGAGAGGTCGTTATCACGTTTTATCTCATCTTTTTTGGAGTCTTCACGGCAAGCAACAGTCCGACGTGTTCCCGTTATCTCCGGCTGTAAATTGAGAAGAATCCTGAGGTAATATATCTACTACTGAACGTGGGGCAAAGCTGCAAAGTTCTCCTTTGATGTTAGCTCATGAAATTACCCTCACAAAAATGGATTATGAATTTCTGACGAGTTTTCATGGAGATCTTATGGAGTTACAAGAAATACGACAGAAACTCTTCAGGAACTCTGAACTTATGGAGTTGCCCCCATAAAAAATCTATAAAATTTTTATAGCTACTTCTCCACAGAAATTCATTAAGAGCGAACTCTTTAACACCTCTATAAATATTCTGTAGAATTTCTACCGTCACTTCTCCATAGAAACTCTGTGAACTTAAACAACTCAAGGCCCCTATGAAGACTCTGTAGAATTTTTGTTGTGACTTCCCCATAAAAGTTCATTAAGCTTCCACTCATCAAAGCCTCCAAAAAGACTATACAATTTATACACTTAGTTCTCTATGGAAACTCTGTGAACTTTACCTCAATTATAAGCCAGCTCCCCAGCACTTCTAATGTTTGCCATCATAACTCGTGTGTACCAGCGGCCGTCCTTCCATCCAGGCAATACGATACACGCGCGCACACACACGTACACGCGATTCACGCGTCGCGCGAGCGTCGGCGTTGATCGGCGTCGCCGCACCATCACGCAGGAGAGGTGCGAGAAGCCGCAACCACATGCAAATGCATGGCACAGGCGAAGTCATGCGTCAACCGCTGCGTCGACGAGCGTTGCTGGGCACGTGTCAATGAACTCGATCTGCACGATTTTTGAATTATTTTTGATCGTTTACGAGCAGTTATTTCAATTGTTTAAATGCAGTAATTGGCATTCTAGATTTGCCATACAAAATGCACCTTCTTTGCTCTACTCATTCCTAAGAATGTTTGCGGGCCATTTTTCAAATGTTGCAAAATGTATTTCAAGTTATCACAGTCAAATCTGAACAAAATAACACAGCCTCGTGAACAAAGAGGCACTTCGAAAAAATTCCTTACAACTTGATGTCCTACCTAGAAGTAATGTACAGACTGGCTGATAAATATATAGCGTGAGCAAAACAAATTTTCAGCGCCGCCTTGCTACTGAGGTTAGTCAGACTTCACTTGCAGATTAACAGGGAAGGTGTCCTGGTACCCTTTGTTTAAGCCGGTAAAAAAAAAGATGATCTAACTATCAGCAAAAAATAACTGGGAGTTTGTGTGAGGATTCGAACCTTTGACCTTCAAAACAGTAGCCCAATACCGAACCTCACGGAAGGAGGCAGGGACTTAGTGCAGAACTCCGTATAGAAGCGACGTTGCCAACGAGCCTTGTAAGGTTTTTTTTTCTTTTTTTTGTGCGGGGGGGGGGGGCGCGTCATTGTCGTCAAATCTGAACAAGATAAGATAGGATGATGAACGAAGACGCAATAAGCACAACTGTACTTGCTACTTGATTTAACCTGAGTGTTATGTACCGACTGCAGCTTCATGAATTCAAAGTGTGAGCAAAGCAAATTTCGGGGCTGCCTTCAAGCTGAGGTTACCGTCGAACGTCACTTGTAGGTTAAACTGCAAGGCATTCTGCCTTTTTTTTTTGCCTTGGAAAAAAAACAGCCGATGACACCCTCATTGCAAAAGAAAAAGAAAAAAAAGAAAACAGTGAGGTTTCGCCACGATCCGAACCATGGACTTTCAAAACATAACGCAATCGGCCAAGCTCCCAACCACTCGACCACGCCGGAAGGTACGCGTTGACGCAAGAATTTGGTACCCTAACAAAGGCTGCCAACGAATATTGCCGGGTGATTCGTTTTGGTCATATTTGACAAATTTCCGCAGTGTTAACGCTTTTTCCTTCCGCACCTATCTTGGAGGCGAGGCCAATTATGCTAATACTGCGAGTGATGTAACCAAACCTCCCTTATTTGAGCCAAGAAAAGCTATCGCGCTTCATCGGTCCCCTTATGCAAGATACGGTAGGCGCGAATGAAATTGAATGCCGCGCTAGATTTCTGGCGTTGATAAACTTTCTTCGTTACGCACCGATCTTGCAGACATGCCCATCATGCTAACACTACAAGCGATGTAGCCAGAGCTCCCGTATTTAACTCACAAAAAGCTATCCTGAACCCCCGATAACCCCGATGAAAGCCAAGCTAGGCTAGCCACGAAGGAATGCTCACTTTCGAACAGAAATAGCTTGTAATTTGCCTCAAGGCACCGATTACCGCAGGTTAAAAAGAAATTGACTGTTTTCTGCGAAAGTAATGACCCCAAACCACGAGATGGACATGGAAACCGGACGATGACGCCTGCTTTCGTATGCATTCTGGCGCTGCGTTGACGCTAATATCTGGCGAGCATAGACGTCGGCGTAACTTCCGCGTAAGCTCGCCGATGCCGTCATCGCGGGGTGATGTCAACGCCGAAAAAGCGGAAAATACGCTGCAAGTGGTTGCGGCCTCAGAACAAACCGTAAAATTACGGCGCCGCAACCCCACGCCAGCTGTATTTCCACCGTAGACCCTGAAATTGCTGTAACTGTCGGTACAATTACTGTTTTCTTTAAAAAAACCACGCTCAAGCTTTTCTTTTATATAATTGGCAACTAATATCTGTATACCAATAACTTGGGCATCTATTTCGCAACGCGTTTTTATCAAGGTGGGCGTCACTTCAGGAACTAGTTTTTCCCTCGGGCGAACATGAGACAGGAAAGTGCGGCGCGGCGAACCCGACCGTCCTATCTGCACTCCGTATCGGCGCGCGTGCTACTGGCCGGTGACGGCACGGGCGTGCAAGGGCGTGCACGCCTTCAACTTTCGTTGTTTCGGTGATTTGACTACCGTAGATTTATCTACCGGACGAAAAAATACTGCGAAGCAGTGAAGGAGAGTACTAGCGAACTTTGTTTTAAATGCAGAGCATTTCAGTAACTCACCATGTCACCCGCGCTGACGTCCGTAGTCGTAGTCCGCACCGCTCCCCCTACACTATATAAAAAAAATACTATCCGGCACCTGGTTTCAATCCGTCGACCCTGCGGGCGGAACGCAATGTACATGGTGCATTACCCACTGCGCCACAAAGCCGACACAGAATGGGAGGCTACGAACGCGCCTTATATCCTTGACTCATTCAAACTACGTCAAGAAGCTGCTGATACAACGCATTCACTACCACCAACTCCCCAAACACTAAACGTTAACGCAATACACCCACCCCCTATGCGACGCATTTACTCGAGTCCCCCTCGCGGGGAGATGGGCCCAATTTTTTTTTGTCATATGCATTTATCGTAGCAGAGTTGCTCTCGAACTACGGTCCGCGTAAGCGGTTAGCCCTAACGACTTCAGTGACTCGCTTTGTGCGTTCCACAGATCTGTCGGTAAACCTTTGTACCTGGCTGCTGCGTGTGTAAACAATCAATTGTTGCGCAATTTCTAGCCCTGTGTTCCGTGAAGTGTGTGTGTCCAGTTCTGTTTAGCTAGCCGGATGTTTTGATATGAAGTGAAATAAGGGAAGCAGGAGAGTGCGAATATATGTGCGTGTGCGAATATACTATGTGGCTGTGCGAATGTAAGTGCATGTATGCATTACACGCACATCGTGCACTTTTAGCGTGTTATGTGCTCTTGTTTTTATTTCGTTTCAGCAGATGCCGTTTTTTCCGTTATAATAATTTTCAGTTAAAAAACGTGCATAACAAATTGAAATATTGCCGTGCGTGCAGCATTAGAATAAAATAATAAATCGAGTGATTTCCGAGCGTACAGCATTAGATTAAAATGCCATCTGGATGTTTTTTTCGCGTTTCGATTGAATGATTAATCTTTTTGAACGCTCAGTTTGGTCGTGAAATGTTGGAATGCGCAAAGTGTATGGAACCCGAATTTATTTGTAACGTCAGAACTACACGCATGTCGTAACTGGTACAGTAGTATGAGTAGCGCTGGTTGCGCTTCGTACTCTTACTGTAGCATCGCAAACGTAAATTAACCATTCAGAACCGAGTAAAAATATTCAATAATGGCTGTTAAATTTCTGTCACTTACTAAATTTCCAGCTTAATGAATTTTAGTGTGCAACACACCTTGGTGATCAGAGTAACGCAGCATTCGGGATTGCGCAGTTTTAAGGCAGAGTATGATTCTGGTGTCTGGCCTGTCGTTTGCTAATAACTTACATGTTGCAGCCTGCTGACTGGTGCAACTTGCATTCAAAATGACTTATTGGTGCCGCCTACTTCAAGGACCGAGGCTGTTTCCTCATCGGGCATCGCCGACTGTTTGGCAGTCTATGCAAAAGTGGGTAAACACGTTTGTTTTATGGTTTTTACGGACTTCGTCTTGCTGTTACATGCGCAACGAAATTTCAGTAATCTGAAGTCATCATTTTTTCGCTAGGGACTCTTTAGAAGGTGTTTAAGCAGTCTTACACCAATGCCGTTTTTGGTGACTATTTGTGCAGATTAGAATTTTGCCCACACAACGTAGCACTGCGAATGCTTGATGTAGATTTACAATCTAAACAACACAAGGTACGAGCTGACTCATTTGTTTATTGCACAGTAAATGTATATATATACTGAACTTTTGTGGAGACGCAGATGTGCTGCTGAACCTCGAATTATCCCAACCATTTGGAGAGGTTCTTTTGGCCACAGCCGCCAATTTTGGAATGAAAGAAAAAAAAACAAAGTGGTGGTAATTCACTACTGCACCCCTCAAGACCAGCTATAGCTTCAGCGCATAGAACCCCCAAGTTGAATTTATAAAGGCAGATCATCCCTCTCGTCAACCGAAGCAGGTTCGCGTAATGATAAAAAGAACTTAAATATGCACGAAAAAACTTCAGACCGATTCAACTTAACGGTAGTGCCCTGCTGAGCATCCCTTCATAAAAGCTTTAATGACCTTGTGGGCTGGTTGGTATCTGCTTTGCCATAAAATCCTAGCCCCACTGAATTGCTGGTCACGATTGCACGCCCCACAACGGGGAGGAAATGGGGGGCAAGTGGGTCAAATCGCAATTTTACCTGTCGCAAGTGGTCAGTGCCCATTTCGTTGGCTGTATCATTAATGAATTGTGTGACGCAAAGAGAGAAAAATAAACCTTGGTTCAACACCTTACACACAATATTTTCTTTTGGATGCACATAGGGATGTCGGGAAGAGGCGTTGCCTGTTCGAATGAATGGCATTATTGAAGCATTTGGGCACCAGTGCGATATTTCGGTGCATATATACATTCTTTGTGTTGATAAACAGCTGAGAATTAGCACTTGTTCCTGTCCTGTGTTTTTGCAATTTTGAGCTTAGGTCCAATTTTCATGTTTTTTTTCATGTTTTACACACAGCAATTTGCCTGGTAACATATTCTTTTGCTAGAAAAATTCTTCAAGCAAGTTATGGCTTTTGCAAAATTTACTTGAAGGATATTTTGCTCTGTTAATTAGGGTTGACGGGATTTGACTACTGTATTTAATGTAAATTGTGAACACTTTCTACTCAATATTTAGTGCCAGTGTACATTTGGCTGCTCCAATAAGAGCATGAACAGTAAAGAAAAGAAAATAATTCACATACATATTTGTGCCTGATGACTATTCTGTGGGCGTGCTAAGTTTGGTTGGTTGTAATTGTCAGGTGACGACTTATCCGTAGCTTTGCACGCTGACAGGGACATTTGAAACGTGAAAAAAAAAACTAAAAAAATTTGCGTTGTCTTTTTTGCTGCTATTAAACCTATAAATATGACAACATGCATTATCCGTACCTATAGCTGTTCAAACTTCCTTGACAGATCTCTTCATACACAGTAAGCTGTTAGTATAGATTCAGCTTTGAAATATTTGGTTCAATGCTTATTTAAAAACTTTTGGACAGAACTCCTTGTTAGGGACGTTCACGTAGTGTGTAACAATTGTAGTTTAGTCATCCTCACTGCGTTTCTTGCAATTGTACATGTCTATATCCTCAGCACAAAACCGACAGGACAGAGGGAAAAGAAAACATGGGACAAGCTCTGAATGTCAACTAAAATAAACTTATTGCAGTTGCACAAAAATCAATAGCCAGCATGCATACAAAAAATGAGAGAAACTTAACCCAATTATGCCCTAGGCTTTCATCGGGTGAAATTTTGTTTTTTGGGCATCTATTGGCGGCATATTTTTGTGTAACTTCGGAGCTTGTCCTGTGTTTCCTTGTCCCTTTGTGCTGTATATTTTGCACTGTGGAGCTGATTATTTACCAACATTACTACAGTTGTACATTTTGGTTTGTTGGCGCTACTCATGACAAAATAGCTCACCCCGTTGCCTATTTTTTCTCTGCTTTGGCTCACATCTCCCCACACGGACAGCATCCTTTGTTTTATTTTTGTTGTATTTGGCACTCTTTACGGCAGCACAAGGCAGGTCATTTTCTGTGCCGCTTAGTCTCTCCTCCTTTCAACAGTTTTTAAACCTGCATTAATTTTTTCGTTGAAACGAACCGAACATATTTAAGGAAGCTCTGTAACTTTTCTTTGTGCATTTGTGTTTTTCCTTATGTCTTCCCAAGGCCGCCTTGCCAGCATACTAAGCAGTGTTGACATGAACCACGCGACCAATGGTAGTAGGTTGGAAGAGTTTTGCTTAAATGTATTTCGTCTTCAGGCTAACTATTATGGAATGTCCATCATGGCATTAGGGGTTTTTTGCAGTGGAAAAAGCTACTGTGGTAAAAATCCATCAATGAAAATTTGCCCGAAGCCGTACAACATTACTTGTTGCTAGCCATAGAATACTATGCATTCAAAATAGCTTACATCTGAGCATAAATTGTCCATTAATTACGGCAACTTGTTTCCTGCACATCATTCAGAACAGTAGTTTTTAATGTGGATAGTATTTTGGATTTTTCTCGTCTATCAAGGAAATAAGCGGGGGATCCACATGTTCACCCGCTTAAGCGGGGGATCAAACTTTCCTTCGCACGTCTCAGCAATGAATGAATTTGAAAGCTAAAAAAACTTCGAGACATTGAAAAGGCATTGTAGAATAGCTGATGGTAATTGATAGAGAGCAAACATCGAAGCTGCATAATAGCCGCTTACAACAAAATAATAATCAGTACTTTTTACAGTTAGTGAGCCTCCCTTGTAGCAGTGGTCCTGTGGACATCTATATTGCCTAAAACATACTGTTGGGCTTCTCATGTGTGCCAGCTACTTACAACTGCACAAGACATGACAACGGACATAGGCAGAGAATGAGAATGACAACCGCATAGGTGTCCTGTGTATACAGGCACACAAGCTATTCAGGTGTCCAAACAATATTCATAAGTGAACTCGTCATTGGTGGTTTTATTGCATAGCTTTTTTTTTGGCTAGTAATCTGTCATTCTGTGGATTCAGATAAAACTTTATTAGCCTTCAGTCACTTTTGCTGGTGCCGAACGTCTAGTGACATGAGGTGGCTTTTTATATTGAGATCATGTATATGTGAGCAAAATCTTTTAAATTACTACCACTGCTGGTACGCTTCATCTAAAAACAATTTAGCACACATGCAACCCTAAAGAATTTAAGCAATGACACAATATCCAAATGAGAATTAGTGTATTCTTGCCAAGAATGTATTACCAAATTAGCATTTAAGGAAATTAAAAATGGGCTAAATATCAGCATCGAAGAGAGTCAAACGAAAAATATAACTTTAGCAAAAAAAGGATATTTAAAAAAAATGTTACTTTTGATATGTTGTATTCTCAAAGCAGCTTGCTTTTTCTTTCTTTCCAGCCTGCACATGTGCCAAGTTTTCCGTGCCACAGCAGCTAATCAAGGCGACCCTCTTGTCCGTAGTGTCACGGGAAATCAAGGCTGTCGGTCAGTCAGCTGCATAGTGCTGTCTCAAAATAAATCGATCGTGAGTCGCTGAGTTTTGTCTCTGCTTGTATATTTCAGCAGCTTTGACTGGCTGGCCTTTCAGCTAGCTGTCGCTGTCTGACTAAATTTATGTGTGGCTATCAATGCTGCCGATTTACATCTTGTGACTGCCAAAAATGCCCCTATTTTGCCCAATAACACTTACTTGCAGCAAAGCGTAAAATGTGTAATTATGTATCAATTTTCTGACCTAAAATATTCACATAGTTCAAGAAACGCATTACAAAAATGGCAAGAACACGTCAGGAAGTACGCAGAAATAAATGAAGAAGCTCCGTAAGAATACGTCATGAAGTACATAAGATGTCATCATAAAAGCCATAGATGTGCATCAAGAAGTGCACATAAATCTACTTAAAAAGGCTGCAAAGATACATCAGAAGTTCTACAGAAAATAACTCGTCAAACTCTCTACAGAAACTCCATAAGAAGTGCATCAAGAAGTACGCATAAATCTACTTAAAAAGGCTGCAAAAATACATCATAAGTTCTACAGAAAATCACTCGTCAAACTCCCTACAGAAACTCCGTGGCCAAATACTTGTTGAAACACGTCAAGAGCTCGCCAAAAAAATTCTTCACAAACTCTACAAAATCTCTATACAAGAGGAAGACAAAACTCTGCAGAAATACATCAAAAACACAACAGGAGTTTTTATGAGGTCCGTCGGCCTCCGAATATCTTTATGCGCGTGATCAACCTGATATCTTTGTCCGCGTGATTTAACCCAATTAAACTGTGCCCAAACAAGCATAGCGAGCTACCTATCTGAAAACATTTTGCTTCAATTACAGCGATTTTGACCATGAGATGGTAATTTAGCGTGATATTTTACCGGCTTTTAGAGGACTAGAGCGGTGACCATGTGCGTTTGTGCCGCAATAAAGTGTTTGCGGCAGTATATCCCTCAGTACGTTTCAAATAAAAACAGCAAAAGCAGAAGGACGTCAGAATAACATATTCACAACAAGTTTTTTGTACCCTGAAATGGATTGTAGACCGGTTTCACTGGAGATATACGTAACATTGTGTATCTTTATTGATATATTTATGTACATTAATTTTGCTTTGATGTGTGACAAGTTCTCTGTCTTCACTGGAGATATACATAAAATTCTGTATTTAATTTTGCATATATCTATGTACATTGATTTTGCTTTGATGTGTTACAAGTTCTCTCTCTTGTTATTGCGCCATTTATATTATATTTCTGTCCTATCTGTAGTAAATTTGTACAATTCAAAACTCAAAATTTCTATTTCGAAAACTGCATATATAGTCGACGACATATAATTCGGACTTCGCAGGTAAGGTATATGTAAGTCCTAACTATTTATAGTAAAAAATACAGATTCACGCAAAAAACTATTTTTTTACGCCTTAGGTGTCGATGTCGATGCGTTTTTGTCGATGCGTTTTTGTACGCACTTCCGCTAACTCAAAACCAAGTCCACCTGGATTTCCGGCAGAGTGGTATGGTCGCTGTACGCTGATGAAAGAACCGCGAAGGCTACGAGTTGGGTCCGCATGTGGCGGCTCCGGAGCACACGGTGCATCATCATCCGAGTCACAGCAGCTGCTTAGTTGTTCAAAAACTGCACCGTTATGTCCTCGTCGTCCGACTGGGCTCACAACGACGCCATACTGTCGATGTCTGCGAAGTCTTCCTACATGAATGTTTCGGGGATCGGCACACCCCAGCGTCACACGTCATTAATGATCTCCGCATTTGAGTCTGTTGCGCTGCGTGGCAGTTTAAGCTCTTCCGTTACCGAGTCAGCCTTGTTGCCGAATGTAAATCTGGCGTGCCGGAAACAGTTAGCGATTGTGTCTGCTGAGACCGCCCTCCAAGCATTAGCAACTATGCTCAGGGTGGACATCAGTTCAACGTTGTATTGCATTTGACTATCCAATCACCGTAACACGCGGTGCAGAAGGCGTTAACGGTACTTATTGTGTTCGCGGAAGGAATTCTAGTTTAATTGCTTTCAGACAAAGTATCGGGGCGTGAGTACTGCAGTTTCCCACGGTGAGAAGAACCTTGCGCTTGTGTGAGTGAAACTTGCGATCTACTTTTCGTACGTACGCTTCGAACAGGTGTTGCGGGATCCATATACGTCTTGGTGTTGGCTTCATACCATACGGGTAGATTTCGTCCCCTTGAAACATCGAGGGTTTTTCGATTTTCCAATCACCGGCAGCTGTAGCTTTTCTCTACCCGAAGCGTTGCTACCCACAACGACAGTGACTCGTTCCTTTCTAGCTTCCCTCCGTGGCAAGGCTGCGCGGACTGGACAAGTGTCTTCTCTGGTAGCAGATTTCACAAAAGCCCGGTTACGTCGAGGTCGAAGGTGCCGTCCGGTGAGTATTGCCGAAGAAGCTCAACAAGTTTTCTGTTGCGGTAGGTCGCTCCCAATGTGCTGCCCACTTCACCACTTTCACCTCATATTTTTTTTAAAGGGGTCCTGAAATACCTTCCGCCGATGCATGGATGTACATGTAACCAAATAAGACAATGTATTAGCAATCTCCTCCCGCAAGAATTTTGTTAAAGCGATGAGTATTAGCTGAGAAATCGTAAATCAAAAACCGCGCCTTATCATCGCGCCGCGTTTCCTCCTCTTTTCAACTGTTGACGGCGCGCGAGCACTCCCTCCCATGATGCTGCGCTAGTCAGCGGTGACGTACTTCCGCATTACGCTCCTCCGACTGCCGTCTGCTACGGGCAAGTTTTGTTGACACCATGAATTCCACACTCCGTTCAAGGATGGATAAGCGAACGAAAAATCTGGCCGCATGTGTGCGGTGGCCTTGCCTTGCCCTTTCGCGATGTGCGTTGCTGCAGTGCCGCACGTGACTTTTAATCGGCGGCGAACTCGCAGCCGCTGGGGTGGATCTTGCGCTCGGTCCCATTCATGCACCGCGCACTGTTTATCTAAAAAGCGCCGTATCAGATGTGGCCCCGCTGGTTTCGGGTCTTATTTTGCGGTGGTGGTAATTCCTGCCGGCGCCATGTGAAAAAGACATTTTAAACCGATACAGAACCCGTGCACGAAACGCTTCAATCATGTGACCAGTTCAGCTTGGGGCGACGCGTGGTGGAGAGCGGCAATGTTGGCAAAACATGCTCCGGCGCGGCTCTGAGCTTTCTAGCGCTGGAGCGAGCGCCTTTCTTTGACGATCTCAAACATCGGTTGCCTTGGCAACAAGGCACAAACCGCCCCAGAGGTCAGTTACAGTTGTGTGATCCCGGTTCAGCTCGGGGCCCCACCTCCCGACATGTGGGCACTGCAGACGTACCACTCACTCTCATTAGGAAGTGTGAGATGCGTTTGGCAATACAGGAGGCGATGGTGTGTGTGTTGTGGACGCCTTTGTTTCGCGATCAAATGCGACGTTGTGCTTCTGCGGGTGGATAGTGCTTCCCATGGTCTGGATTATCTTTCTCGAGCGACGTACGACTCAACCTCGCATGGGGTATGTGCAGTGTGCGTGGCTAAAAGCCATCTCGGCTTGCGCGCCAGAGTTAAGTGACGTGCTGTTCGTCCCCGCAAACCGCGCGCGAGGTGAGTGCTGAATTTACGGACGGGCAGGAGGAGGCAACCCATCGTCTGTCAATCGCGGTTCAGACTTGCAACGCATGTTGTGACGTTGTGTTCGTTCGAAACGCATCTCTGGATTGTTTTGAAGTGGAAAAAAATGTATCCGTCAAACCCGGGCATTCGGCTCAGGGCGTTCTCTGCGATTGCACGAAAGAAGTGCCATGGGGCTTCAACGCTTTTTTTATGGAACGTACTCCGGTAAGAGAATATCCATGTCGTGTTATGGCCGTGTTGCATTCAATACGAACGGTTAAGCGTTTGTTTACACTTGTTTCGTTTGTCGTAAAATGTCCAAGCACTCCGGCACTACGCTGGCAGATCAGCCGGCGAGTCGACGCTGAGCAGACGACTCATCTCTTTGCCGGAAATGCGTGAAAAAGCCGCCCAATAGCAGGATGTCTAGCTCATGACGAACATCTGGGAATCGATGATGTAGACATGTGAAGATGGCGGCGTCCAAAAACACGAAGGAAAGGGTGAGAAAAAAGCGACAAACTTTGCAACAAAAGTGTGAGCTTTCCGCTGCGCGTAAAAGAGTAATACTTGGCCCAGATGACCTTGACGACCCAATCTAACGATTGCGCTACTTCATTTAGTGTGCTCAAAATGCCTTTCAGGGCCCCTTTAAGGCAAGGTCGTAGCGCTTTTTGAGTTTCTGGAGGCAGCCATCACTGAGTCTATAACCTTTTATGCCAAATCGAAGTGCAAGGGTATTGGCTTTTTGCTTCGAAAGGTGTCCGGAACTGGAGCACGTTGACCGAAGGTAGTGTTAGGCCGTATGTTCAACGCTTCCTCTATCTTCGGATAAAGGCATTGCCGTACTGTTTTCGGCTCACTTGCAGAATCTTTATCCGTCGCGCATGAAACCTTTTCCTTATTTATCAAGCAATCTAATATGGTTTGTTTATAAACAGAATTTTCGGGCAACTTCGGCCTGGGAACGGCCACTCACCACTTGTTGAATGATAGCCGCCCTCTTCATTATTGTAACACTTTGTATTTGCTGCGTTTCGTCGGCATTATCTTCGGCGTGGACTGTTAAGGCGCCATTGGCGCCATTTCACACACACTTCTTGGAGAGAGCAAGCTGCTGCCTACCACGCAGAATTGAGCGATCAAATACATGACAGCAGGACGATGCAAGAAGGCTAGAGGGGAAACCACAGAATGGCTATAGGGCGTCAGCGGCCCATGAGCGGGGACGCCAGAACAGGAAGTCACATTCGCGTTGTTCAAACGACCTAGCAGTTGAGGCAGTGTCTCCAACACCCGCGATACATTTCTGAGGCCTCACAAAAGCAGGCCTCGAAGATCAATTTGTCTTGTTTTCTAAGGCCGAACCTCGTATCGGCGAGGTGCCTCAGGGGATAATTGCGGCCGGTTCGGCATGTGCGACAGTAGAAAACTGGGTCCGGATTATCGAGTGTAAAGCTGGTGGCTGTCCGAAATATCGGTCCGCTTTATACATTAACTCTATGGGCCCATCGGCGGTGCCTCGGAGCAGTCCGAATGACGGAGCGTGTCCGGTTTTACCGTTCGTGGACAGTAATTGCCCCATCAATCACCCACAAATCCTGACTGTTTTGACGTATGCATTTGTCCCCCACTGGTTGTCTATGTGCTGTTATGCCGATACTATTTCGTTTCGTTGATTTCCGTTTCATGACGGCCCTAGAGAAAAGCTATAACGTCCCGTTAATCCGTTTTCATATTACCAGCTGTGCGGTGAAGGGTGTTCGTGCGTTTATTCGCGTGCGGAAGAATTAAAACCTCAACGATAACTACATTCTATTTGTCTGATCACCGAGAAGTTTCGTGAAAGTGCACAAAATAACGATTTATTTTCCCTGTCAGTTCACAGATAAACATAAATCATACGGCTAGTAACACGTTAATAGCTGAGACGGAATTTTATCCAAGAAAACCCTGGATTGGCCTTAGCTAACCAGTTGCGATAAGCCGTCCGCGTGTCGACCCCAATCACTTTGTTGTGACAGCTCTGAAGACGGTTCTTTTGCCACAAACTATCAATGTTTCCTTGAAGAGATGCGCTTTTTATATAGCTTATTTGCAGAGTGCACTTTTTGGCCCATTGAACTGACAAATTGTTGAAGCGACCGGAGCCTGTAAGCTTTAGCAAGCAGCATTCATCGGTACTAACCGAGACGGTTTTTGGTGAAATTCCTTTAGCGGTTTATGCATTTAATTCGCCGTGGGGCGAAACATCAGTGCGTCCGTACGTATGTAGAGGTAGAAAACACGCACGTTCTGCTTGTTTGGCGTTCCTCCTCGAATAACTTTGATGCACCTGTGTTACCAAAGCAGCTGTCAGACGGATGTGCCATATTTGCAGGTGGTTTCCCGAAGTAGGGGCATCCTTCGCATCCAGAAAGCTTTAGGTTGGGTCGGTGCTGTATCTAATACTTGTGGCGTTTCTGATAAAAGCTCCTAAGTTGGTAAGTTGGAAAAAGAGCATTACGTTCTCACAATCGTGATACCTGTAACGTGGAAGGGGGAGCGTTCCAGTAACGTTATCGGGCCTTTCATGTGCCCTATCGTTAGCTGCATTCGGATATCATTTCTAAATGCTTGAAATCTCACTCAAAACTTCCGGGTGTGTAGAGCGTTGTCCAAAGGTGTTGCGCAAGCTTATAACGGTATATATTTCATTGCCGAATTTAGAGGACTTCAAATTATGTTTAGTGTGAAAACGCTTGTACTTTGCCAACCACAATGTTTTTCCTACAAAACAAAAACTCTTAGCAACCGGGTTCCCATTGCAAAAACGCCAACCCGCTGCAGTTACAGAGCTTCGTACTGCACGCAACTTTACTTACCAGAAATTGAAGCGCTCACGAATGTATCAGCACTCTTGCCACGTGCCGTAACGTTGTTTTGTCGGGATATCATGAAAATATCCCTGTTAAGGAAATGCAAATGGGAAATTAACGGAAGACTCACTGCAACGGCTTTGGCGTAAAATTGCTTAGCCTAAGGAAAATGTACAATATTGTGACGATGATGGTAACAACATTACCGACAGGGATGAAATGGGTAATATGTACATGCCTGTTCTGATTCCGTGTTTCTTCTCGAACGTATACTCTCTATTCTTTTCGACATTGATAAAAAATCTGCCTGACCCACAGGGTAAGTGGGTTGTTGAAACGTTACGAGGAATGGGTGGCAATGTACCCGCTGGTTATTTCGAAAACAAGTTTGCAGGGACATGCATTACTTTGTGGCTGGTTAACTGCGAGAGTAGCACGTGTTTATAACTCTGGTCGAAACTGTAGCGTTGAAAATTACTCTCATCTCACTTACAAGCATAGGCTATAAAATACTGCAACATGTCCTCTCAAAATGAATATACAAGTTACCTGAAGACTCAAACATCAACATGATTTTGGGGGAACGTTATTCAATGTGAACAGCTAATTTAACCAAACACAATTTTGCGTAAGCACTCAATGAAAAGGTATATTGACGCAATATTCCTTGACGCCACAAAGGCCTCCGCTGGGTTCATAACGCTGAGCTTATTGAAAAATCTGCACTTCGGCGGAAATAAGAAATGGATAGCACGCCTGAAATCGTACCTCTCCAGCGAAATGCGTTTCATTAAGAATATAGATATGCGATCTCTTACTTTATGTTGTAACTATGGGTGTCTTGTAGTGCTCCGTGCTAGGACCGGTCCTTTTCTTGTT
Source organism: Haemaphysalis longicornis (assembly GCF_048455015.1). Classification (NCBI taxonomy): domain Eukaryota; kingdom Metazoa; phylum Arthropoda; class Arachnida; order Ixodida; family Ixodidae; genus Haemaphysalis; species Haemaphysalis longicornis. Next base: position 123,547,726 of record NW_027526460.1, read on the forward strand.
GTACCAGCTGCATGCATTTATACCGACAAATTGTTACCCAACTTTGATCCGAGGTACCAGCCCTGATATAACATGTACTCCATGTGTTGCGATTTTTTGGCGGCTTAGCTTGGACTTTTCATGTCCTGGAGACAAAATATTAACCCCTCTGGCGATGTCATTGTATGCACAAAACCTTGAAAGGTTCAGGCCTCTTCTCAGTTAATCGCACTGCGACGAGGCTGCCGCTAAGGTCGCTGTCGTTATAAATGCTGCCTACTTTTGTCGACCTACGACGCATTTTTCTCCAGCATGACGTATGGATGTGTCGTTGACACAAAACTAAACGCTTGTAATGGCGTCTTGACACAATAAATTACACCATCTTCTCGTAGGGGAACCCCGAGTAGTATGCGAATCAGCCATGGGGTCGACTAAAGTTCCCATTAGTTTGACGGTTCACCTTCGCGTGCCTTCGTTGTATCACTAGCTTCTTGACGCAGTTTGAATGAGTAAAATACATAAGGCGCGTTCGTAGCACATGCTCCCGTCTCCGTTTGTAGCGCGCTGGGAAGAGCGCCACGTAACTCCTGTTGCGGCCAGAGAGTCGTGGGATCGAAACCGGGCGCCGCCTAACTTTTTCTTTTTATAGTGGGCTGCGCTGACGTCAGCCCAATCGCTGACGGGGCTGAAGAGACGCGCATGCGCAGTAGAGTGCGGACGGCAGACAACGACAACGAGGGAGGCAGGCACACAGCCCCGAGCATGAGATGCTTCGAATCTAAAAAATGTTACTTCCATTAGCAGTAGATGGGCCATGTCGGCAATCATATTTACAGGTGCTGTCTAGAAAGACAGCCCCTAGTAGACGGAGAAGAGAATGAGAGCGGGCCTTGCGGTGGTTTGCGGATTCAGCGCCCTAGTTGCTGAGAGTGATCTCTTGGTAAAGAAGTTTAGTTTGTGCTAACATATTTGTTTGTGCGTTTTGCGCGCTTTGCTCAGTACGCGAATTCATTCACAGACGACATGTACAAACGGAGTTGGGGGGCTCATCGAGTGAGGGAAGGCTTTTCAGGTCGTGATGAATGTTATAAATAGATAGTCAGACGCTGCTGCGCTGGTTCTGTACCAAGAGTTTATACTTTGGAGTGGAATGCTCAAATAATTATAACGGATTTGCAACCTCTGTTCCAGAGTAATAGTTACTCGAATAAAGCCGCAAATTACACCCAGAACGACGAAATCAACTGTATTAAGACTTTATAACTACCAATGGGTGATCTTTAAGGAATGAGATTAGAACGCGTTTCTAGAAGTACACCTAGATTTCTATTGCCTCAAACATTTCTGCCTATGCACTTTGCAAATCACCTGGTGTAGCGATCGTGACTGGCATAAATGACAAACGGCACTTTATTCAGTTGCTTTACACCGCACGTACAGTGTCAACAAAGATTTCACAACGGACTCAAGGTGACTGCACTTACAACTGCAGGCCTTGAACTGCGTAAGTGACCCATCGTAGAAGTGCCCAAAGCTGTCTTCTTACTTTTCAAAGCGTGCGGTTAACACAGCTCACCTGTTCGGCTGGTACCGTTTTGTTTTGATTGTTAACGTTTGAAGCAGGAAGGAAAAACATCAAGATAATTTCGAAAATAAACCTCGTAGGCAGTGCCAACTCACGTCAGAAGTATTTCTAGACTGACGAGCTTGGAAAACATTATTTTTAGAGCGAAGCTTCAGTGTCCTGCCTGATGCCGTTGTACGCCAATATGCATCCCTGCCGGAAATCCCTTCTACCTCACGATGATGATGAATGGTCGAGATTAGGGAAAGAACAGAACGCTTCCTGTTGCCTGACTCGAACGCGAGTTCTTCGCGTTATGAAGCCGGCGTCTATCCGATTGATCCATTTAGACGTGGTCGAAGCGAACGCCAAGCAACAGGTAGCGATTCGCGCCATGCACCCCAAACGCATATGTTAGGCCTTAGGAGTGCACAACCAAGAAAATCTGTGGGTATTATGGAAAAGTGTGCTGCAGAGTAGTGCATAATCAGAGTGGGATTGTAAAACCGAAGAATCCAGCGCAAGAAAACTTCCTGTTTAGTTATCGACGTCGTTAGACGAGGGGGGGGGGGTGCATGACTTCTTATTTTGGCTTTGAATCGCGTTTTTGCGCTGAACTCGTAAGCACCTGCTTAACGAGTGCAGAAAGCACCGAAATGCATCTGCGCTTTGTCGAGTTGTCTCAGTAAAGCCCAAGATTACTTAGCGGAGATTACACTGCTAACGCTGATCGCCGTATCGATCTCAGCATACGATATTTCGATTTAAATAGTGGCACACGTTTCGTTCAGACTACGTTCATGCAGTGCTTTTACGAAGCTATTCTAATACCAAGAAAACGACTGTTTTATTGTACACCTGGCTTTTACGAAAAATCCCGATTATTGCCCACGGAAGTTTTAATTCAGAAGCCATTCGCCAAAGCCGGGTTTTCCCATTGTGCTCTGCATGCCAAAGTGTCAATTGGGCGTGCTGAAGGACGCATATAATAATGGCGCTCTTTTATATCCAGTCGCTCAACATACAAATCGTCAGTGGGTAAATATAGTGCTTAAGTTGACATTAGGTTGTATAAAATAATAATACAAAGGACAGCGATCTCGGCAAAACTTGGAAATGAGTTACACTCTACTGAACTTTTACTGCCTATGACTAACAAATTCACAGTAGCAAAACAAAACACCTGTTTTAAAGGGTGTTATGCATAAAACCTCAATTTCGTTTTCTGTGTTTTTTTGTGGTTGTAATGCGCTCCTCGTAATACAACAGCCTTTAAAAGTGCATTTCTTTGGGGTTTTCCTGTGTTTGTAAGGGCTTTAGTCATAGAGTGAAAATTGCTCTTTAGTGACTACGTACTCTTAGAATGTAAAACAACCATTCCTCATACGAGCTACTAACTACATAATTGATTGTTTTTCGGCATTCAAGATGTAACTTCTGTCAAAGGTGAACTTTGAGGCTAACGGAGCAACACAAAGCCAGTTGAAACAACAGTAAACCTTACCTTCTACCCTATAAAATAACTTCCACCCTTAGAACGAGTTTTTCGTGTCTGTAACTAACGCCATTACACCCTAAAATAAACAGAAAGAACTTCTTAGCGGGTGTTTTATTGTTTAATATAGCACTGGAAAGGACTTTTGTTTCGCTTGTGCGGGGTTGCAAGGCTGGTTGTTAGAGACAGTGAAAGTTCCGCATAAGGTTGCAGATCAAATTACGGTGACAGCAACAAGGCCAGCTGTTGTGTAACCCGTCGGAAGAGCGGTGCAACACAGTTTTCCACAACCTGATGTGCGCAGCCACTAACTCATGGCCTGCATTATATAGCTTCAAAACTTTGCATGTGCCCACTTCCAGCTGCACTGGCGAGCGCTGTGCGACCAAGTAAAATAGGTAAACAACGGGAAAAAGACAGCAAAGGATACAGGTAACCGGATATGGTTTAGAAAAAAAAAAACAAGAGAAAACCCAGCTCTAGAGCAGACACAACGCTGATGTCGCAACCAAAATGTAAAATTCTGAAAACTATCTTTCTTTTAGAGTGGTACCATTATCAGCACAGCTGACGTTTTCGGATCTAGGATACTTACGGTGTTCTTAAGTAAACATTACTTAATACGCGCTACTCAGTAAAATTGGATGCTAAGCAGTCTGTAAACACGGATACGTACCCGAAAATCTCAATACAACAGTCTTCACCGTTTGCCGTTGCAGCTTGCGGCGCAGAAAAAACCATTGACGTCCAGGATGCGAGATAATGCTGTTGCTGCCGCCGTCGCAGCTAGACGAAAGAGGTGGCGCAAGTGCCAACGTTTTGTTATAACTATCGTCAATATGGATACAAATACCATAAAAAACAACCATCACTGTATTAAAGAATACAATTTTTATATACTCAAAATTTCAGGAAACGAGCCAAAATGTTCGCTGTGTCTACAATTCCAACGGTCTTCACTATAACAGCACTCCGCAAGTAACGATGTCCGTCCGATTGCACAGCGTTGTGTAATGTTCCGTCAGGCCCTTCTTCTAATGACGATGATGATTGCTACTGGTATCGCCCTTGTAGCGGGGTGATGATGTGTCATCTTACCCATGTTTTACACTCTGCGTTCAATACGAGCGCTGCTCTTGGTGCAGGCACAAAAAAACCTATTACGCACAAAATATTTATTTTTTGTGTTAGAGGTGGCAGCTGTCCTTGGCAACATTCCCCTCTCTGCTTTTCATCCCCCAGCATTCTAATCGTCTTTTAGTCGTCTCGACATCCTTGAAGTTTACTCCCTCTGTGATAGCGTTAAATCCTAGTGATTCTGGAAGCCGAATATTTCCCTCGTGTAGGTTTGGATGGATAGCCTCGCTTTCTAACACTATGTGCCACATAGTTTCTATTTCTTTACCGCAGACCACGCATATCCCACCATTTTGTGAATACTTCCTCACAAAGCTCTTTGTATGCAAGTAACCTTCTCTAGCCTCAGAAAGCAAAGCACTGCCCCGCGAATTATCATAGAAATTTTCTTTTCTGATGTCCAATTTCTGAGCCCTGCACATGTCTAACGACGTTTTAGCTTTAAATTTTTTCTCTCAATGTATTCGTTTGTATCTGCCTTGCCTCTGTTTTGGCTACCTTGGCTGTTTTGGATTATCCGCTGTTCTTTCCGTATTTCATCGTCAGCATTCTAAACTTCCTTAGCCACTGCGTGCCTATTCTTTTAAAGTAAAGGTACCTGTCCACCTACGTTGATCCATTGCTCTCAGAATCCTTTCAAAACATATTTTACTCTCCGCCTCTCGAACTTCAAACGACGCACAGCCCATATCCACCTGTAGTGTTTCGTTAGTTGTTTTTCCATGCACTCCTAAGACCAAACGGCCTACCGTTCTCTGGCTCACTTGAAGGCCTGTTAGAACGTCTGATTTTAAGCCGAGCGATCCATTCGCAAATGTGAGATCAGGAACCAATACTCTTTTTCACACTCGTCTTACTACTTCATATTTGTTATACCCCCACAGAGCTCTATGCTTCATTACAGCTGCGTTTCACTTTCCCTTACCCTTAAGTGGCTGCTCGTGAGTTCTCAAGTAGTTATCCGCTTCCGTTTACTAAACTCCCAAATATTTCTATTCATTCACTCTGGGTAATTTGCGCTGCTGGATTGACACTGCGGCAGTGCTACTGTCATTGAAGACCATTATTCGCGATTTTTCTCCGCTAAAATTTCACCCGAGGTCGGTGGCTTCCCGACCGCTAATATTTATGAGTCCTCCAATATTGGTCTGGTTATAAGCTAAAAGAACAATGTCTTCTGCGTATAAAATTCCCGGGATACGCTGTTGTACCACTTCGTTTTGCAACATATGCGTTAGGTTGAACCCTAATTGACTTTCTTTGAGTTTTTTTGTAACCCGGCTATGTAAAGCGTAAACAGTATTGGACTCAAAGGGCATTTCTGTTTCAGTTCCCGATGGTTGCCGGCCGGCTGGACGTATTTCTGCCCTTCCCGTGCATGTCAGGTGCATTCTGTTATAATTATAGAGTGCGATAAGGAACTGCATTACCTCGTCATCTAATCCCTGGAGTTTCAGCATTCTACGCAGCCGTTCTCTGTTTACGTTATCATATGCACCTTTAATGTCCAAGAACGTAATCCATACTGGTCTATTCTGCAATTTCGCAATCTAAATGCACGGTATTATCAGAGACAAATTATCACCCAATCGCCTGTCTTGTCTAAACCTATTCTGCAGTTCCCCTAGGACTTCATTTTCTTTCATCCATGCTTGGATTTCTCATTTCATCGCCTGCATTACGAATCTATGGACCACTGACGTTACTGTTTGTGGTCTGTATGAATCAATACTGGCTTTGTTGGCTCTGCTTTAATGCATTAAATTCGTCCTACTTTCTAACCAGTCCTCCGGTATTTGTTTGGTTTGTGTTACCTATCTATTTCCGTCCCTAATGATGCCTTAGGTTTAGTCTAAGCATGTTTCTCAGTTGCATTGATATTCCGTCCGGGCCCACTGCTGCTTGGGGGGATACCTTTAGCTGTGTTTTTTTTTTCTATCAAGGTTGATCACTTATTTCACTTTCCGCACTCTTCTGTTGGGCTGATGTTATTGGAGAAGGCTACTCTACCTCTATTGTCATAAACTTCTCCCTAATTTATCGATGAATATGCGCCTACGCGTGCTCTCTTTGTAAATGTTGCCCCTCTACATCAGTGCAGAATTTTTGATGGATATCGTTTTTTTGAGCTGACTTATTTTACATGATTCCAACACATGTTGCATCCGCTTTGGCTTTCCTCCGTATTTCTGCCATTCATTGTTCGCTTTTCTGCTTCATCTTTGCTTGCCCCATTTCCGGCACTTCTAGTTTTTTCTCCCGGTATATATCTCATTTTTCTTCACTACCTTCCGGTTCCAAATCAGTTGTCTTTGCCTCTCTACCTTCTCTCGACGCCTTTCTTCGCTGGTCAATACCCGCTTTTATTTCCTTATTCTACCAGCTTATCGGTTTTCTCTTCCTATCCATCGTTTGGTTGCTTGGCTTCGTTCATCTTATGCTTTATGAACGCTACCAGTTCGTATTATTCCCAATTTTGTCTGGGTCTTTATTGATTTCGTCCTACAAAAACAGCGATGATCTTTAACTGTTCATTTTTCAAATTAGTTCCTCCGGTGGCATCAATTTCCAAATTTCGCCGCCTTGAGCCTCCGAAGATCCAGGTAATCCACTCGAGGTTGCTTCCTAAGCTGTCTGCTCCGTTTTCATCTATCCTTATTTTCCGCAACCTTTAGTGTACTACCTCGGAGACTAGAATATAGTCTATGCTAGACTGTCTGTTACCGCTTTCCCACGTTATTTTTCTGTCACACTTGTTTTCTTTGTTTACAGGCTGGTTTTCCTGACATAGATCTATTACTAGAGAACCGTTGTGATCTGAGTATCTATCCAAATCTACTATGTGGGCATTCATATCTCCAACTAAGATTTTTTCTCCAGAATAGTTGAACTCGTTTATATTTCTCGTCAAAGGGTTTACCTTTTCCTCATTTTCCTTCTGAGAATTCATATCTCCAACTGAGATTATTTCACCCGAATATTTGCACTCGTTTATATCTCTCCTCAAAGAGTTTGCAATTTCCTCATTTTTCTTCTGGACATTCATATCTCCAACTAAAATTATTTCACCCGAATCTTTGAACTCGTTTATATTTCTGCTCAAAGTGTTTAAAATTTCCCCATTTTCCTTCTGGGCATTCATATCTCCAACTAAGATTATTTCACCGGAATCTTTGCACTCGTTTATATCTCTCCTTAAAGAGTTTACCATTCCCTCATTTTCCTTCTGGGCATTCATATGTCCAACCAGAGTCCTTCAAACGATTGAAGGACTCTGGTCCAACTAAAAATATTTCACCCGAATCTTTGCACTCGTTTATATCTCTCCTGAAAGAGTTTACCATTTCCTCATTTTCCATCTGGGCATTCATATCTCCAACTAAAAGTATTTCACCCGAATCTTTAAACTCGTTTATATTTCTGCTCAAAGAGTTTACCATTTCCTCATTTTCCTTCTGGGCATTCATATCTCCAACTAAGATTGTTTCACCCAAATCTCTGCACTCGTTTATATCTCTCCTCAAAGAGTTTACCATTTCATTATTTTCCTTCTGGTCATTCATATCTCCAACTAAGATTGTTTCAACCGAATCTTTGCACTCGTTTATATTTCTCCTCAAAGAGTTTACCATTCCCTCATTTTCCTTCTGGGCATTCATATGTCCAACCAGAGTCCTTCAAAGCATTGAAGGACTCGGGTCCAACTAAGAATATTTCACCCGAATCTCTTCACTCGTTTATATCTCTCCTCAAAGAGTTTACCATTTCCTCATTTTCTTTCTCGGCATTAATATCTCCAATTAAGGATATTTCACCGGAATCTTTGCACTCGTTTATATCTCTCCTGGAAGAGTTTACCATTTCCTCATTTTCCTTCTGGGCATTCATATCTCCCACTAAGATTATTTCACCCAAATCTTTGCACTCGTTTATATCTCTCCTCAAAGAGTTTACCATTTTCTCATTTTCTGTCTGGGCATTTATATCTCCAACTAAGCTTATTTCACCCGAATCTTTCAACTCGTTTATATCTCTTCTCAAACAGCTTACCCTTTCCTCATTTTCCTCCTTAGCTATGCTGCCGGTACACAGATACACACCCCCTCACCATGTATTTTTACCACTATGGTACCTCCTACCCATAAATGCTCTTTACAGCTTTCATGCACTCTCTGGCAGTCGGTCCGTTGTTTAATAAGCATGCCAACACCTTCCCCTCTCTTCATTCCTTTGGTCCTATTGTATCCTTCCCAGACATAATTGTCTACGACTTATGGGTCTTTTAGGTCTGGGCGGTGATTCTCGGCTAACGCGTACACGTATATTTCTTCCCGTTCAAGTTGGTTTTGAATTTCTTCCCACGTATCAGGCGTTCTGCCTCCCTGCTAATTCGTGTAGCTGAAAAATATTTATTGCATTTGTTTTTCCGTTTCGCTTCCGCTTACCGGGTCTATTTTTGACTTTTACAAAATTATTCGCTGTATTGTTTCCACTTAAATCGCCTCTGCCAATGTTCTCAGGTATTGGTTCTTCGGTCAGCTCTAGGTCTGGCTGCCTCCCAGCGTTGAGTGTGCATGCGTCCCTCGATTCCCCTTTGTCGCCTAGTCTGCCTTTCTCAGCTGCGCGGGGCCCCCTAAAAAGCTACCTCTCTCCCCCCTAAGGGGTACCCCACCTTGTTTTCTAGCTTGGGGCTGATGTAAATCCCGTCCCACTGAAACGTTTGCTCTCCCCAAAGGATTTTAACCTTGAAATCTTTATGACCATTCCATCCCGAGAATATGAATGACCAGTGGGGCTGTAATGTCGTTGTCACGTAGTTACGACAGTCACAATGACAATTCAGGTACGCCGCAAGATGGTCGGTTTGGCCGGATATGTGTGGCATCGTGAGCCAAATGTCTGTAGCACCAAATCCGCAAACCACTGTCTTTTCGACCCCGTTGTAATTGCCGGCTGCGGCACCAGATATAGAGCAATCGGAACTAAACTACGGGCCAAGGAAAGTCCGACGACTCTTCCGCATTTCTGAAGGGTTGGGATGCGAAAGCCTTGATTAGTGAGGCGCTGTGCTTCCGCTAAGCGTTCTCGAATGGCTTCATCGTCTTTCCGTTGAACGCGAGTGGCTTCCGGATCCGCTTCCGCCTTTCGCTTTCGAGTTGTCTCGATCCGTCTCCGACGCGTAGAGCTCCGTTTCAATCTTAGATTTCAGGAAGCTGATGCGTATCGCAAACAGAGTAAATATTTTCATGTCCAGTAAGTGATGAGTTCAGAACTGGGTGAGCTCAATTGCCCCATTAATCAACCTTCTAGCTTCTGCAGGTTCTCACAATTATTTACTATACTGGCGACGGTATTTGCCCTGCAAGCAGTAGCTGTTGTCTTTGGGGGAAACTCAGCATCGTAATCCTACAAATAAAGCTTTGGACTTACTTGTCTGATTGCCTGAAAGAGCTCTTGAAGCCCGTTTGTTTTCGAGTAAAAATTTAATTTTTATAATTAGTGCAATGGCCAGTTTATAACTGCAAACTTTTTTCGGAATTTTTAGCTTGGAGACAGCCGTGTTCATTGATACTCTTGTCCCTACGGCTCACCGCTGCCCACTCCCGCACCGCCGGTAGTGCGAGAAACTAACAGGCAGTGACCGGAAGTAACCTCATATTCGGAAGGTGGCCAGCGACGTGCACGGCCGCTTCGGTGTTTCCCAGTGTTCAAGGACAAGTTCTTAACTACGAAGGCGTGTTTTCTAAACTGAGTTAACCTCATTGGCTCGAGTTGTCCCCGCGGTATTTCTTAGCCATAATACTACTGTGTTTTTATTGATTCCGTAAAACAAGCCAGATATAGAGCCGAGTTTTTATACCCAAGCACCCGTGGCTACTGTTTTGCCTTCATGATTAGTCCGGGCTGGCCTTTTGATCTGGTGCTTTATGCTTCATACGAGATGGACGGGCTTTAAATCAATAGGAAGGTACCCCATGTTCCTGATCCAATATGATAAGGTGATTAGAAAATTAAGGCGACCGCACTGGTCTGGGTTGCTTAAACGTTTTTCTCGTTATCCCGATCAATATTGTGGGTTATGATGCCGGATTAGCTATGCATGTAGAGTTCGCGTATTGTTAAGAAATCAAGCAAGCTGGAAAGCATGAAGTGTTTTCGGCACGCGGAAGCTCCGCGCACACTCCTGCCGTGAATTCCCGTACGGCCCACGAAGCCGATCGTAGAGGCGCAGGTCCTGGGGGCAACCGCTTGTCGCTGCTGTCCAGAATCAAAGCAATCGTGAAAAAGAAGGTAAAAATGCAAGAGAGGGGATGGCAGTGCTGCAAAAAAATTGCTAGGGGTTGCCATCCCAGGTAATTTTGAAAGCGGTGATCGAGTATGTGCCGCGTTGAGAAGCATGCACTTTTCGCCGTCTATAGGCCATGGAGGCTGGTCGAAGGCGGCAACTTCAGCTGGCCAAACACGCCATGCGGCGAGGGGCCGACGAATGGTGCTACCTGCGCGCAAGAATGAACACAGCTCCGACCGCTAAAATGGCTATCATCGTAAAAATTTAAAGAGAAAGGGGATTGTAGTGTGGTGAAATAAATGCCTCAAGGATTGTCATTCGCAAATGTAGCGGTAGCAGCGACGAAAGATCTGGCCCGATGGTGAGCTTAAGGCTCCCAATATTCGACCTGTTCACAATATTTGAGCTCTTCTAAATCTTGTCGCACGCGAACGTGTTGCGTTTGGGTTCCCGGAACTTTTGGGATCCCCCAATGCTCGGTTCCCCAATTTTACGACTGAGCACGTATAGCAGTGCCAAACCAAATGTTGTGCTCAGCAGTGACGGAACGACCCCACCTCAGCACCTCCGTGGTACGCAGCGATTGGCGACTACGTCGCGGCTGCCTGCGCGCATAAATCGAAGCAAGCGCTCCACGCAGCTTGTTACCGCCTTCCGAAATGTAAAAAAAAAGTTACATGTGCAATAAAGGGGATGAGGGTATGTTGAAAGATTGTGTTAGGAATTATGATTAGCACCGATAATGAAAGCGAGGATCCAATCTCTGCACAAGTTGTCTTCATCCGAGAAACCGAAGTCGGCCATGAGTCGTTGGAGGAAAACCCCTTTGTAATTCTGCCCACGAATGAATTTTTTCAGTTTATGCTTCTCTCAGGATATCCCATTCTAAGGAAGGATTGTGTGCGTCTTCCATAACACAGAGGGCTTTCTGGCCCGTGTCTAAACGGGAAGAGAATGAGTTCTTCAGTCCCACTGGCCATCGCAGCGCTGGCACTTTCGAAGATGACATCTACTACCAGCCTATCACGAAAAGCAGCCAGGACCATGACCGCACCTCTGGCCGACTTCGTTTCTTCCGGCTAAAAATGTGTTTTTACCTTTAAAATAAACACTTTCTAACAGCGGAGATCATGTAGGTGGCCGTGATGGCTGGCCTGCATTGCGCAACGCGTAAGCGTTAAAAATACCCAGAAAATGCCGAGTGCTCGCGGGCGCGGGCCTCTAGGAGACCACCGACCGTCCTCGGCACGCGCAGTAGCTTTACCAAAAGACAAAAAAAAAGCACTCGCGGTTACTACGCTCCCCAAAGCGGAATTTGTGCGCAGCGCAAACTGCAGTCTTCTCAGTCACGGGCATACCTGCTGCGTTTGAGGAAGTGATCCCGGGATCAGCGAACGAACGGTGGTGCACGCTGCTCTTCTTTTATATCCCAGTGCGTCGCCACTGCCGGCGAGAATGCTTTTTCAAATTGTGTTTTAAACTCCAGCGCAAATATCACGTGGTTGAGATGATCCACGCACGGAGGAGCAGCGCCTGGCGAAAGTTTGAGGGGGAGGCAGTGAGAGAGACGACGCCATCACAGCGCCTGCCACCCTCACCGTCACACTTTTGCCAGACGCTGCGATGAGCGTCTTGTTCGAGCTCAGCATACTGCTTTTTCCCACACTCTCCCGCCACACAATCCCCCGTCATTTTTTTTTTTTTGGCTTCGCTCGCTGGGTAACTACGCCATCGCCATGCTGTCGCCATCCTCCGCCAAACCACCGTAGCGCCGCAAAATCGCTTGTGCACTATAACTGTTGAAAGCCTCGAGGATCGAGGAAATCCCGAGCGTTCCCGTGAACCCGTGCCTCACACCGACTGCCGATCGTCCCAGGCTCGAGCAGTGGCTTTATCAAAAAAACACTCGCGAGAACCCCGAGGTGCGCCTCGTGTTGCCTAGCGACCAGCAACGCAACAGCTGGCGCAATGCCCTCCCGACAGAACGTCGATGCGACTCGAGGAACGCCCCGCTTGCGCCGTGCACGTACGCGCCGCCGCTGCGCTCCAGCTGTCCCAGGCGCTATCGTGCATGTAAAATTTGACATGTTAAACATGACGATATACATACATATCACGATGACTACTACTAGCACAGTGCAAAGGGCCGACGGATCATGCACACAAATAATTTCAAACTTGTACAAATGCGTGGTGATCTGTCCTTCAGTGCTGGCATAGAAGCAAATCCTGTAGCTTCGCTATGGTTGAAGCCTTGTGCGATTTAGTACGAGCTTCACCAGTTTTTCAAATTCAGAGTAAAGAAAACTATGTTCTAATGGCCCAACATGCTTTTTTTGAGAAGCTGTTTGTTAAAAAGGGCGGCATTTTACCTTTCAAGGTGAATGCACGCAAAAAGACTTTATAAAAATGGCCCGCTTTTATTACCTTTATTTGGTTTACCAAAAAAGGTTTAATGTTTTGCACTTTATTGTTATAAAAATATTGAAATCTTCATTATGATAAACAAGATTTTAACTTATATGTGCGCACTCTTGTCCTAAAAAATGAAATTTGCATTGCTTCCAATTAAACTAGGATTTTTGTTTCATGCACTATTTGTAATTAGTTGGTCGGCCTTTTTTTTTAATTGCAATATTAAGGCATTTGACGCCTGTACGCAGGCAGTATCTCTACGTCTTCGCTGATGGAAGCCACAAGCTCATTATTCCCCCGTTTATTTACCTGCCTTCAAGTTTCACGATTAAGCGGCGAACCGCACCTGTTTGGAGTGCCCGTCTGCCGAACCACACCCGTTTGCTGTCAAGCAGGCCCGTATGGCACCTTTATATGGGTCCAAACCGGACCCGGTTAAACCTGCATGATCGTTACAGCATTATCCTGTGTAATCGTCAAACGGGTCCGATTGGATATCGTTGAACCTGTACTGCGTGCAAACAGGTCCGGTATAAGCCCGTTTGAGTGGAAACGGGATTTTTATTGGTAAGATTGGGCTGGGTATTTTTACCTTCTATAAGTGCAATGCGAAATATGTTGTTTTAACCCCCATTAAAAACACAAAACCACCATTTTACCACGCATTTACTGTTTGTAACACCATGCAGATGGGTGTGCACTTCTGTCTTTGCTAGGGTAAGAATTATCCACCAAAATGTTTTATAATGTTGTAGACCATTTTAGCATGTTGCCCCCGTAAATGTATAAAAAAAATACAAAAAGCAGCATTGAAAAGCGGTTTTTTCATGTATAACGCTTCCATAATCCGAAATAGACAAGGGTGGTTTAATAAAATATTTTCATTAAAATGTCATAGAAATAGTTTGATGATTTTGCATACTTTTCAAAGCCTTCCCCGCCCAGGAATAGCGCTTTTATTGTAGTGAATTAGGATTCACTCACAACATGAGTGCTACTTCATACAGTTTCATGGTTTATATTCACGCGTGGTCGTGAGCGAACTCTTTGCAAGATTCAATGGTTCGGACAAAATAAAAACAATTGAAAAGAGATGAAAACCTCGCTCCTAAGGATGCACCCTGCTACACTAAGATTTGAAGAATAACGAGCACCAATTCATTCAAAACCACATCCTACACAAAAATCGTTTTTTTTGGGCGGTCGTTTTTGTTCAGCCACGCACGGTGGTTACGACGCTGAGCATATGAATGTGCATTATAGCAGGCAACCACTGTACGCCTGTCTTTGTGTCCGAGATTGCAATAATAAATGCAGAAATATTTGCATGACAGCACCTTCAATGTCATCCATGATATTTAAAAGGAGTTTCGCTCCCACCTGGAATGCGCCTTCAGCGTTGTCTCGATTTATTCCTGTATAGGTAACCACGGCAGTCTTTGATATCACTCCCTCCTGCAGATATTGATATATTGGCGGAGTTATAGCGCTATACAAATTTAGGCACCGATAACAGGGTCGTCATGTGAGCATTGCGCACTGCGGTGCCTAGTTGAAACATTAGGCAAACATGTTTGTGTCTAATGATACCACACAGCAGTGAACTCAATTACATCACTCCAAGGAGCCGCTATTTATATCACAAAAATGTAGGTATCAAAGTTCGCGCACTGGAGATGGTGTGGAAAATGATAGCGTTTTGGCTGCCACTTGCAGTTAGCATCTCCTCTTCTTTCCCACACGAAGCCCCTCTTTCCTTTCACTCTCCCATCTTGCTCTCTTATCTCCTCCTCCAATTTTTCTTCTCCCAGACTTCCCCCCTTCTAGAACGACCGTCTAACAATAGCCAGCTCCCAAACTGATACTCGCTCTGTCTTCCAGTCTTTTCCAAAACTCTGGTTCGTCACCTTCCTCCGGCCATCTCTTAGTTCAATCCGCATTTCCCCCAATCGCCCACACCTTAGCGATCCTGCGAGTCATCGACCTATTAACCTAAAGCCTTCCTCTCCGTCTGCCCTCCGTTTTTATGTCTACGCCCATTCTCTCTCTGTTTCTTTGCTATATCGTTTCTTCCAATACTTATCACTTGAGCCCAATTTGCTTCCAATCCCTTCTACCCCATCTCCCGGACTAAGTATTTATCGATATAACTAAGCGATATATCACACTTTTCAGCACTCTTGCGTCATCGTCTTATTTGGTGCTTTTCCGAAACTAAACTGCGGTGGTCTACACTACGCAAAGACTTCGTATATCTATGTCTTTACATTGTTTACATGTCTGTACGTCTGTATTGTTGTCTGTATTCTTGTGCCTACACCATTGTTGTGTCTATACCGTTGTTTTGACCTTCCCCTTATGTAGCACCCCGCAAGGGCTCCCTGAGGGAAACCTCAACGATGACGATGCCGAACAACTCAACGGTTCTGCACGTGAAGTGAAAGTGTGTGGTACCCTTTTAGTGTACAGTTTATTGTTGTTTTTGCTTGTTGGCCAATGTTAGGCCATCGCTGTTGTTCCCGCTGAAATTTTACGAATGCCCACCTTCTATGGTCTCGCCCGAGACTGGCAGTATTGAAAATAAACAAATAAATAAATAAAATAAAATTTCTCCACTCTGCTTCCCCCGTCCGCTATACACCTCCTGGCCTCATTCCTCCCCTCTTCAAATCTCAGCTTCGGAAATCCTGTTTCCCTTCTTTATAAGTCTCTGCCAGCTAACTGCACGTGCACTCATTGGGCGTCTTGAAGTAGAGCACATTCAACCGATACCACTACCAACAAGCGCAGTTGTCGATTGCTCTACGTGCAATCAATTACACCCCTCCCTCTCCGCTTCATCAGCCTCTTCCGCTCTTCCCTAGCTTTTAAGTTCAGGGCACGCTTTGCTAATCTCATTCTCCCACTTACACGTCTATTCTACACCTGTCTATATCCCGTTTTCCTGCCTGCCCTTTCTACAGTTATATGCTGTTCAAAAATCAATAATCCATTCACATTGGGTCAGTGACCACTGATGAGCATACTAACAGCAAAATATCTGGATGGTAAGAATAGCAGACACCGACTGATAAACAAAATGTTGAACTTTAGTGCCACAAGAATACAGTCTTTAAAAGTGCCTGCAAATACTCTTCCATCAGCGGCCTCAGCAGAGAATTGTTCACGTCAGGGTTAACGCTCTTAATCGGCACTGGCAACAATTAGTGCAACTCCAACACACTCCTTATGTATGAGCGCACACCATCCTTCCTTGCTTTTTAGGTTATTATAAGGAAGCTTCGAAGGTAGACCTGATTTTGATGAAGTATTGGTCACGTCGTATTTCGATTTAGGCTTGAGCTGCTTGAAGGGGTCTTTGGGCTGCCATCTAGATGTATTTTACCGCCACCCACGTATTCGTTCATGAACACCAGCGCTCTAAAAACTGTGTTTCAGCAATGTTTTATTTGCTGGCTCAGCGAATTCTAACCGTTTCCTGAGCAGTGGCAAACAGCTGTTGTAATGGACATTCTAAAACAAATTAAATGCCGAGCCGCTCTGGAGCAGTTCTCAGCACATGAAAATGACAAATAAAAGACGCCTACGATCCGATATCCAATTCCCGTGATACTGAGACGCAGCCAAAGTTTCATCTGCTCCTGTCAGTGTCTCGCAAACACGCACGACGGTGATGCTACATTTTTCCAGTATTGAGCCCAGGCGCTAAAGAAAACATGTTCAATAACGAATTATCAAGAAATAGTATTGTAAAACACGTCTTCATGAATTGCAATATTTCTCGATTCGGTCCACAACATCGAGGTGTGTTTTGCAAACGCACTCGGAAAGTTAGTGAGTTCTGTCGTTTATTCGTGGTTTATTAAGGCTGCACAAGTTCTGTGAGATGCTCAAAGACCGCATAAAATGAAATGTCTTGCATATACCTCCTCACAATGCCATTTGGAATTCAGAGATGACAATGCCGCAACGTAGACTATCTAGCATCGAATGAGACGCGCCGGGATGGTAACCGCCGTGTGGGCGTACTTTCGTGCACACAGACTAATGGCCAGCTCTATGAGGGCGATCTAGAAGGCCAACGAGCCCATGCCATTTTTCACGTACATCGTCTGCCTCCCTTTTTCTCTTCTCCTAGTGCTCCCCCAGTATATCACGACCACGTTGGAACATTCTGGGCTAGAGTTCCTTTATACCGCGGAGCGCTCGAATTGCGCGTCTGTCTGCCACATGCCGCATGTTCCGCTTCAGGACAGGAAAGCCCGCTTTATATGCTGCACAGAAGATCCCGTTTTAAGTGAGTTATTCTCAAGTGAGCGGCGGCGTTTAAGAGACAGCGTGAGCGGCGGCCGCTCAGCAGAGAGGCATCCGACCACCCCACGTAGCTTCCCTGCAACGCTGGTGCACGCACACGCATGCACGGTCACCTCCCACCGCTGACACTGGCTCGGCGGTTTCCCGCACACGTGCTTTCCCTCGCGTCTTTATAACTGAAGATGGCGCATGGACGCGGAGCTCTGCTTCCCCAGCGAAGATTTGTACGGGAACCCTTTTCCTGGCTCCTCTAAGGCAGCCTGCAGCGGGAAAAAGACGTTCAAGAAATTTCCTGGCTTATTGGTGGGAACAGCAGTTATTCTTTCAGTTTTGTTTATATTCGTCGACAGTGTACCTGAATGTCACACATTTCCCTGCTAACAAATTTGTATTAACTGGTTCGCGCGGGGTTTTAACTTAAAATCAAGAATTGATTACGAGTCTAAGGCAACTTTCAAAACATTTGTCCATTTGTCCTAATAAACCATGTTTCACAGTTCATTTTTTATACGCCCTAATTTACGCTACATCTGCTGCGAGAGAGCGCGGCAAAAGGCAAAAAATGAGCTCCGATGTGGTGCTTTGGGCGTAAATTCTTAATACTGAAAAAACTTATACCCTTCCACTCCGTGAAGAAGGATGACCTGCAAAGCTCGACGCAATCCACGGAGTGCAGGGAACAAAACATTTATCGTAATTTCTAATGGAGCATACATTCTAGCCAATTAGCTCAATGAACCCCTGAAGGATCCAAGCTTTGTTCTTGCAGATAAACATGGAACTGCCTGTGCCCCTCCCGCGTCGTAAGCATCTCACTGTTTGTGCAAGGCCGGGTTCAGACTGTTGCCGCAACTGTCGTAATAACTTGAACTGATGACGTCATTTCACGTCTCAGCCAACCGAACTGAGTGACATGCTATTTTTTACATCCATATATCACAATACGGCTTTTGCGGTGGTAGTCTGAACATAGCCTAACATACAAACCCAATCCGCTCTGCCACTAGGGGCTCTGGACCAGTCCCGTTCGGCCATTTAACGTCCGCGTTTAAACCTCACACCAGGACAACGGACATGCCAGCAATCACTACGGGCATGATATCTATTGGGACGGAGATTTTAAAGTGTCGCCCGCAGCGGCGCCGGTGCGAAACTGAATAGAGTGGAAACAAAGCAGGCGACACAGGCTTTTCACATGGCGGAAGAGGTACCTCACATTTCTGGAGAACGAAATACCCAATTCTAGGGAGAACTTTTGAGTATATGTTAAACTGAAAGAATTACTACAACTGTACACATTTCCCGCGAAAATTTTGCTAGCACTTTTAGAGCGTTTTGTCGGAACTAACACCCCACTTACCTGCCATTCAGCCGTCCCTCTCCGAAAGCAGCCGCGCTCAGTCATTCTTACCATGGCTATGAGAATCCGCACAGCTGCTCGAGAAAAGTTACCAAAAGAAGAAACAGAGGAGCGAAGTCTCCAGCGTTGTTTAGTTCTCGGCATTCGAATTAAATACCAGTTTGCTAAGAAACTGCATTCGCATCGGTGTACTGGTTCCCCGACAGGTCCAAAACTTGGTCGTCCCCACAGAACATAGTCCCACCCAGTAGAAGCTGAAGGCGGCTGACTCGACAGAGTAAAAAATTGTCCGCGTATCTGCTCCTTTCGTTGCAAATGTCGTCAAAAGACGATAGTCTTTATCGACTTTTACGAAGTAAATGCTTCCCTTCGCTTTCCCGCTCACCTCTCATGTTGTTCCTCTTGCGTCGCGCCCCTCCCAAGGTAAAAACGCCAAAGGTTTGCTTAAATCATTTTAAATTTACTGCGTTCCACTGCTCCAAACCGGGTGTCTCGATGGCAACGCTGCCGTACGGCGAAGACGCGCGTGAATCGAGGCGCCCTACTTCAACGATTATAGAACCGCTTTCCCTACTCCACGCGCGTTGCAAGCAGAACGTTGAACCTATCTAGTGGAAGCTTGCGTAACTGTCGCCGGTTGATTTCTTAAAATGGCGCCAGAAGCTATTGGCGGTGAGCGCCAACACGGGCGGCGCTGCGAAGCGCGCCTCCGTGACGTCGGCTTAGGGATTCTCGCATTTGTCGTCTGCTTAACCCAGACTCGCTCTCCTGCTGTTTCTTTGCGCTCGCTCAACGTCTGATGCTATTCCGCACCAGAATTAACGTGTGGGTAACTTTTCATCATAATAATAGGCTTAAAATCGCATACACTAGCTCATGGTGTCAGTTAATGTATAGTTTTGGATACCGCTACAGAAAAAACATTGCCGGCGTCGCCCCATTCCTTGCGAAGCCGGTCCTGTGCGGAGCGCGAAGAGTCGGAGCTAGGCGTCAGCTTCTCTTTCGAACACAGGGAACAGTCAGCTGCTAATAACCGACAACAGTGAAAATGGAAGACCAAAACAAATTCTAGGGTTTCAGGGCTGTTGGCGTTGGCAGAAGGCATTACGATTCCCAGTAATCATATGTAAGGTAAAACAGTTTTGCAACCTTGCTGAACGCTCGAACGTGTTGTGTCGCATCACTTTACGTTGTCAAGGCATGAAAGTTTGCCGACATACACTATGGGCTGCAAAAACTCTAGGTTGAGTTCCAAATAACCCAGTTTGTATATAGGCGCGTGCTGATTTCATACCAGGCATCTAACCAGTATGGAGGTTTGTTGAGCTAAACGAGCCACGTCCAAGTTAAATATAGAGTAACACTATGTTTGTTCAGACCTGGAGGGATATTTCGGTACTTTTTCCACAGCCATATCTTCCCGATATTCCGATATGCGTTATAGCAAAACTGCACTCAAGAGGAGGAGGAGTAGGAGGTGGAGGAGAAAAATGTTTTTACAATTAAATCGAGCTGGTTAGTGGGCCAGGTCCTCAGTCCAGGATAAGAGAGTAAAAGTAGTTTTCTTCAATTCATAGAACGTCATCCCGAGTAGAATAGGATTTGTTCTTTGCGCCTGGAAGGGTTGGAATGCAATAAAGAGCTACTTGGAATTATTCTTAGGTTTCGATTCTTGTAATATATGCAGGTATACTATTTATTGCGTTAGTTAGCGAGTATATCATGCCTTCAACACCGTAATGATGTTATCAGTGTTCGGGTTGAGAGTCAGTTCGTAATGATAACGATATGATTACGATAGAAATTCGGAGCACAAAATCCTCCTTCGACTACTGTGGACAACGTTGTTTAGGGCGCGATCGCGGTGGCGTAGCACAAACCTTCACGTTCTGTTTGCATGTGCATAAACAAAGCACGCTGCGGATATGCACCTTCTTGCACGCAGCCGTAATGAAAGCCAATTTGTGAAGAAGCAATGCATGCCATACAACACGAAGGAAATATCCACACGATCTTTGTGCGCCTCCCAAACATCCCAAAACTCCCTAATAAGACGTTTGTGACGGCGAAGAAAAATTATTACGTTGGGCAGAAAAAAAGCAAGAAGCATTAATCTGATACAAGACAACATCAACGAAAGAAATAGAAGAAAGCCGCTTGATTTCCTGCTGTACGATGCGCGTGTAGGGGCCGCTGCTTGGTACGTAGTATTAGGCTGTTGAGTCTTCATAAGAGCATCTAAAAAATACTGCAGGGAAGCCTACGCATTTTGAATACTTATCGAGAAGCTCTGATCGCTGATCCTCGCGAATAATCTAGAAAGGACGAGTTACACACGATCTTGTGACCGATGCTCTGAAGAAAGTTGTTCTCTATCTCCTCGTGTGTTGCAAACTTGTGGGGGATACAGCTTCAAATTATTCAGATGCGTCAGAAGCTGTCAAAATAACTGAATCACTAGAAATACGCTTTTTAATGCACTACAGCAACAAAGCGGGCGATTTCTAGCACAGACACTGCTGCCCCTCACAAGCGGAGTGTAGCAGACGACAGCGGCGCGAGTCCCTAAGCTGACGTCAGAGCCAGGGGGCGCCACTCAAACATCTCACCGCCAATTGGCCGCGAGGCCCACCACTGGAGAGGCCGGCGCTGCGATCGTTTTGACGTCACTTGTAGGATCACCGTTCCTATCTTGCTGCGTAGGTGGCTTGCAGCGCGTGACACTTCGCTTAGGAAGCGCGTTCTAAAAGTATTTTCGTGCTAATTTCCTTATGTATGTATGCTGCGTAGTTGGCTTGCAGCGCGTGACACTTCGCTTAGGAAGCGCGTTCTAAAAGTATTTTCGTGCTAATTTCCTTCGTTTGAAGTTAATTCTCAGTGCGTCAAGCGCAGTTCGACCTAATGGTGTCTGTATAACCGTATCAACTGTGGTAGATTATCCGCAAACACCATGAGCGTGGTGGTGTATTACGCATGCGACCGAAGCGTAAGCAGCGGCTTGTTTCCCCGATCAACAATGTGGACTACGACGATCGCCGAGTGAAGTTTCTAGATTTCCCTTGTTTGCAAGAAATGTGTAAAGTAGGAAATGGTGAAGCGTTAACTGCTCGCAGAAGCAGACGCACCCGCCGTGCCTGCCCGCACAGCCGACGGTGCGGCTCGAACCGACGCAGGTCGCGGCAGCAACTTGTCGCCGCTTTTTAAAATCACACAAGTCGTGGAAAAGACGTTCCAGATTGGTGAAAGTGGATGTTAGTGTGATGAAAAATTCTGATAGGTAGTGTCATCAGCTGTGGTTTTCAAATCGATGCTCAAATATCTACAGCGATTTACGCCGACCAGCCGCGGAGGTCGGTCCCGGCAGCGCCGGCCCGTTCACGCACGGTGCGGCGAGCGGCCGAGAAGCCGTGCAGGTATCTTGATTGTCGATCGCTTTAACGGAAATCACCGCGCTTACAGAGTTCCCAGCGCGGTGAAACGTTCTGTTAGGGACTGTCACTCGCAATTTTAACGGCGATGAAATACCTGCTGCGACGCCAAGCCTAAAGTTCCCAACATCCGATTACGTGCATCCGAAGCCGGCTGCGAGCTGTTGGCGAAGGCCCTCCCGTCGCGCACGCGCGTGTTGCGTTTGGGTTCCTCTAACTTCTTGGGGGCCCCCGACGCTCGGTTCGCCTATTCTAAATATCCCCATTGCCCGAAATCATTAACGACGTGTTTCGCCTCGTACGCAGCCTCGCCTTCTGTGAGCAGTCGTGAGTTTCGAAATTGATGCTTGAGAAATGCCGGCTTACTGTAAACATACAAAACACGCTGCAATTATAAATTACCACGCCGAGCCCCTAATGACAACTAAATACAGCCTTGTCCGAACCCGCTCGAAGGCGTTAACAACTCGCGTTCATACCGTTCATACATAGCGGACAAGTCGCGAAAAGTAAACATCAGCCGTGCAGAGTACAGACTACTGCAGTGATCGTTAATCAAATCCGGGCATGACTACAAAAACAGCGTAGGGGAAATATGCACTGATTAAGCCAAACTGCAGACCATAACAATACTTTTAAGCATGTGCGGCGAAGCAATATGATCACCGTTCTCGCGTCATTCATTTAACAGGCAATACGAGCAGTTCGCGCGGTGAGATCATAAGTGAGCGACGCGTTTCCGTCGCTGTTACAAGGTGTTTGCTTCCACACACATGTCCCTTCACAAGTATTTCATAATGAATTGACAGAGTACTTTTCTCGGCATCAGTTGCATCGTCCTTGGCGTTAGCTGGCTGCGTATGTAAGTGCTGTGGGTCGCGATGGTAGCAACTATCTAAACGCGGCGGTGTCGCCGGGAACAAGCGAGTCGCTGATTGCTTGCCCGAATTATTTGGTTTACAGACAACGTTTTTGGTAATTTGCATCAAATCCACAAGGAGCGGGCGAGACGGTGGCCGCAACAAAAAAACACGCTTCCGCATACGCACGAGAAATGCATTGTAGCAGACGACAACACGATTCGGCGTCCTACAAGTGACGTCACTCGTAGGTGGCGCCACGGTATGTCCTCGAGGCCAATAGTGGCGCGGGCGACCGCAGGCGACGGCGGAGTGAATTCTTTTTCTGCAGTTGATGAAGTATTTAACTTCGCAAATTCAAGCATGTTTGATTTTTTATAAAGGAACACTGCAAATATCGCTTCTGTATTGATTTGTTGTCTCATATTTGCGTAATATCTTGTTCTTCTTCAACAATGTTGACAAGTGTGAACACTACACCGGACATAGACGGGTAGATTTAGCTGTGACTATATAAGACTATTGCGCAGGCATTGTTTTGCTTTGGCCGGGTGGCTCAATCGAGTCAAAGACAGACAGACGGACAGACAGACAGACATACAGACAGACCCGAATGAGAGGAGACCGCGGAAGAGACAGTACTGCACATGCGCCGGCTCCAGTGTGTCTGCCGCGGCTATGACGCAACACAATCTAACAGAATCCACTTTATTCCAATCCAATCCAAATCCAATCCACTCCGATCCAATCCAAGCCAAGCCAGTTCATTCGAATCCAATTCAATGCCCCTCGCGAGAGAGGGGCATCGGAGAGGAGAGGGGTGAGCGGCGGAGAGGGCAGCTCGCGCGGCGAGGAGCATGGGGGAGGGGCGGACGACAACAACGCCGACGACGCTGCATGCACAAGGCGAGTGAATGAGTTGCCGTCGCATCTAAAACCTTCACAGGCTTTCGCAGACTAGTATATACGCGCAAATACGCGCGACACTGAAAAGCTTCGCCAAGTTAGGTAATCGCGTGCGGCTGTACGAGCCACCGAACTGCCCTAACGGCCGCCCGCGCTTTATCGCGTGGTGTCGTTCAGGAGGGAGAAAAAAAAGAGCAGTGACCTCTCCCATTTTTGTGTGTTTGTATTGTCCGACCATAAAATAACCGCAGAGTGCTGGGGAAAGAATAAAGGCGGGGAAACGGGGGCAGAGCTTCCCCCTTCGTATCGTTCCCTGCCTCAACGTCGACTTGTCTTTCTTTCTAGGCATTTATTCGCAGACAGCCACCGGTCACGTGATCGTATACACCAATGAGTGTTGGTGTCGCGGTGACAGCTTCTGTTTGAAACGTACTGGTTTACTCGACATGCTAAGGCTGCGCGGGAAATGTGCGCTTATCTCTCGTTGAGTTAGCTCGCCTGTGTCGGTGTGCAGTGTCTCTCATAGTCTTATGAAATTCTATGGCTCTATGGTGTGTCCATTTCGCTGTTTGCCTTCAATTCCGTGTGCTTGGTCCATCACTGTCTGCGTGTCCGCTCGCCCGTCTTATAAAGCCTGCCGGCTCTTCGTGCGGCGACGTCTAATGACCATTGGATACCGATTCACACAACAGTGTGGCGCACGTGTGTGGTACGCGAGATAGGTGGCGAGGCAGTGGAAGTGGTAAGCGAATATATCTACTTAGGCCAAGTTGTGAACCCAGATCCCAACCATGAGGCAGAGATAATTAGAAGGATAAGAATGGGGTGGGCTGCATATGGAAGACATTCTCAGATAATGAATAGCAGCCTACCATTGTCGCTGAAGAAGAAAGTGTATGACAGCTGCATCTTACCGGTACTTACCTACGGGGCAGAAACCTGGAGGCTCACTAAGAGGGTTCAACTTAAATTGAGAATGACTCAGCGTGCAATGGAGCGGAAAATGATAGGTGTAACATTAAGGGACAAGAAGAGAGCGGAGTGGGTCAGGGAACAAACACGTGTTAAGGACATATTAGTAGAGATTAAGAAAAAGAAATGGACGTGGGCAGGGCATGTAATGCGAAGGCAAGATAACCGCTGGTCCTTAAGGGTACCAGAGTGGATCCCTAGAGAAGGCAAGCGTTGCAGGGGGCGGCAGAAAGTTAGATGGGCAGATGAGATGAAGAAGTTTGCGGGGATAAATTGGTCACAGTTGGCACAGGACCGAGGTAATTGGAGAATAATGGGAGAGGCCTTTGCCCTGCAGTGGGCGTAGATAGGCTGATGATGATGATGATGGTGTGGTACGTGTAGCGCTGCCTATTTTGTGCAGATTACGGGTCGTCTGCGCTGGGAGCATGTTTTGCGTTGCTACCTGTAAGTACGTACCGCAGTCCTGACTGTTGCGCAACACGTGCAAAATTAAAAAAGAAATCGTTCTGTGTTATTGGGCAATGCCGTTTTTTGTACGTCCGCGTAGCCGTCCCCTGGCATTTCTTCGTCAGCGCTTTCATCTTGGAAACATCAACTTGTTTTAACAGTGGCCTCCGGCGTAAGCGTTGCAAATGACCGGCACTGATGTTCTTGTACGCGCTTTTATGGAATGAAGGCGTTTTTAGAACACTGCCGCGTGCGTTGTGTTGAAGTGAAGGTTGCTTGCAAAACAAAATATTCTGAGAGCAGCGTTTAGCGTGCTCGGGTTTCATTTCGGCGTAGCGTGCACTATGGGGTAACTATCGTCTTCGCAAGCGAGGCCGCACTGACTCGCGACTCAATTCGTAGGTATGGAACTTACTACGCACACACAGCGTTCATCAGAAGTGACCTAGAGCCAAACTTGTTTTGTTCCCGGTAAGACGGAACGTTGATAGCGAGTTCTCGAAAAATTTGCAACTTTCGGCGGCTTGTCGGGTTCACCACGGGTAAATTGTCCGACGGAACAGCTGTTCTTTTTAAAAAGTCCGTCTTTTCACCGCCGCGAATGCTTGTAAAGCCTTTTGGGTCGGCTTTTCATGTATATGGTGATTTTTGCGCTGCTATTATCATTGTTGTCTGAGATGTGGCTGAAAAACTCTGCGCTGAAGGGTATTAAAGACCGAGTCCAACGTTCCTTCGAAGTTTCAGCTTTCATATCCAGAGCTTGTGTTGGATTTACCGCTGCGGAAAGCAATGCAGGCTAATGCCTGATGTGTATTTTGTAGATTTCCACTGACCCACTGCGCAGAATTTCCCCGTACATTAAAGGAATCTTGTTTGATCGACTAGCGCCTTATATAAACCCATGTATTTTTGTCATTTGTTTCACCTTTATACAAATGCGACCGTGACGCCCCCTAACTTAAGAGGCGCCACCTATAGGACGATCTCCTGGCCAATAGCTGCGCGTGCACGTCCCTCCTCCTTACTCCCCCTATTCTTTACTACAAACCTGCGTCCACATAAACCGGAAACCGGTCATGTGCGTGTGCTTAGAAGAGGCAGACCCCGTCGAAAATATCCCCTGAAAGCCCACTGAAGAAGTGATATTGGCTTGCGCCGGTGTTCCAAGCGGGCAAGTTGCTGTTCTTCCGGGAGCGATTCGCCGCTACTTGACGTGCTGAACTTGAGGCGGTTACCATGGCACCAGCAGATTTCCGCTGTTTTTGCACCCATTGGCGCTTGTGTTTGGGCCAACGCTTCAATTCTTGCTCTTCTTCCCCCAAATAACGGCATCCACCCATCCCATATCGATTTAAAACCTGGAAGCCTTTGAGCGATATTCTCGCGTACAAACATGTGCCTGTCCGTTTTTCTCCCCTCATATGCATCTTACTGTGTGTGTAAGATGTGTGTATCACACATCAACCCACACCCGAACCAGTCGATTAAGGAGTACAGCCGTCTAACCGCATTGAGCCATGTAATTTCGACATATAAATCCCCCACCAGCCCAACCGGCATTTAATCGGTAGCGGCATGAAGCCTAACAGTGCGTGCGCGCCGCCTTTTTCTACCGGCAAACCATGCCCGCATAATCCTGCAACCGGTGATGGCGAATACTTAGGCGTGAAAGACACCGCCGAAAATGTCGCTCGGAAGGTCTTTCAAGCTGAAAAAGAAATATGGGCTCAAGCCGGCGTTCCAACTGGGGAAGTTTCTCTTCTACCGGGATGGGTTCGCAGCTCCTTTCCGAAGTGAATTTGAACGGAAACGGCAACGGCGGGTCTCGGTCGTTTTAGGAGGCAGCCGTTACCTATGATTCGCGGGAGCGGCGTCTGTTTATGTCCGCGTAACCGAGTGAGCGAACAAAGCAGCGACGAAAGAAAGAAAACGGAAAGGAGCGTCTGTTGAAAGGTGAAGTGGAGTACGACACGTGTGGCTACCGCGTTACCTCTCTCTGACTGCCTTTCCCTCACACATGTCTCATGCGTCGCCACCAAGGAGCGTCCTCCCCCTGACACTTTCCCCAGACGCTGTACCATTCTCCGCTAATCTAAACGACGAAAGTTTGCACGGGAGGTTCAAACACGATATGCAACATGCTCGCCGCTGCCGTGTGCGGGGCTAATCCGAACCACCTGATATTTGCCATGGTCTCCGAGATCGGCTGCCGGCGGCGTGCCGTTGCTCCGGCCGTCCCATTCGGCGCGAGCCAAGCGGAGCGGTGTAATTTTGTTAACTCCTATTCCCGCCGCGAGGTGGCGGACTTAGCCTAAGGTTGAAGAGACGCTCGTCTGACCGGCGCTGCCTGCGCTTTGAGTTCTAAATCAGCCTTCGTTGTCGCGTCTCGGTGCCAGAAAACTGTCAATATGTGGATTATGTATTTTGACTCGATCCTACAAGTACAAAGTTGTTTAACGTACGTTGTTTAACACCCACGATTGCCGTTGCACGCAGCTGTATGGTCGTTTGTTTGAAAGGCGAATGCCATAGCCCAGGGTTCTGTCATCTCGGGCAGAGTGACTTGTGACTGTCTGTGACTGTCATCTCGGCCAGCGTGCTGAATTCTTTTTTCGCTGTTACAGCATTTTCGCGGGATATCGCAGCGCGAAAATATGCTTTTTCTTGCCTTTTACGTTGTTTCGAACGCTCTACGTATCCCTTGTGTGTGTGTGTGTGTGTGTGTGTGTGTGTGTGTGTGTGTGTGTGTGTGTGTGTGTGTGTGTGTGTGTGTGTGTGTGTGTGTGTGTGTGTGTGTGTGTGTGTGTGTGTGTGTGTGTGTGTGTGTGTGTGTGTGTGTGTGTGTGTGTGTGTGTGTGTGTGTGTGTGTGTGTGTGTGTGTGTGTGTGTGTGTGTGTGTGTGTGTGTGTGTGTGTGTGTGTGTGTGTGTGTGTGTGTGTGTGTGTGTGTGTGTGTGTGTGTGTGTGTGTGTGTGTGTGTGTGTGTGTGTGTGTGTGTGTGTGTGTGTGTGTGTGTGTGTGTGTGTGTGTGTGTGTGTGTGTGTGTGTGTGTGTGTGTGTGTGTGTGTGTGTGTGTGTGTGTGTGTGTGTGTGTGTGTGTGTGTGTGTGTGTGTGTGTGTGTGTGTGTGTGTGTGTGTGTGTGTGTGTGTGTGTGTGTGTGTGTGTGTGTGTGTGTGTGTGTGTGTGTGTGTGTGTGTGTGTGTGTGTGTGTGTGTGTGTGTGTGTGTGTGTGTGTGTGTGTGTGTGTGTGTGTGTGTGTGTGTGTGTGTGTGTGTGTGTGTGTGTGTGTGTGTGTGTGTGTGTGTGTGTGTGTGTGTGTGTGTGTGTGTGTGTGTGTGTGTGTGTGTGTGTGTGTGTGTGTGTGTGTGTGTGTGTGTGTGTGTGTGTGTGTGTGTGTGTGTGTGTGTGTGTGTGTGTGTGTGTGTGTGTGTGTGTGTGTGTGTGTGTGTGTGTGTGTGTGTGTGTGTGTGTGTGTGTGTGTGTGTGTGTGTGTGTGTGTGTGTGTGTGTGTGTGTGTGTGTGTGTGTGTGTGTGTGTGTGTGTGTGTGTGTGTGTGTGTGTGTGTGTGTGTGTGTGTGTGTGTGTGTGTGTGTGTGTGTGTGTGTGTGTGTGTGTGTGTGTGTGTGTGTGTGTGTGTGTGTGTGTGTGTGTGTGTGTGTGTGTGTGTGTGTGTGTGTGTGTGTGTGTGTGTGTGTGTGTGTGTGTGTGTGTGTGTGTGTGTGTGTGTGTGTGTGTGTGTGTGTGTGTGTGTGTGTGTGTGTGTGTGTGTGTGTGTGTGTGTGTGTGTGTGTGTGTGTGTGTGTGTGTGTGTGTGTGTGTGTGTGTGTGTGTGTGTGTGTGTGTGTGTGTGTGTGTGTGTGTGTGTGTGTGTGTGTGTGTGTGTGTGTGTGTGTGTGTGTGTGTGTGTGTGTGTGTGTGTGTGTGTGTGTGTGTGTGTGTGTGTGTGTGTGTGTGTGTGTGTGTGTGTGTGTGTGTGTGTGTGTGTGTGTGTGTGTGTGTGTGTGTGTGTGTGTGTGTGTGTGTGTGTGTGTGTGTGTGTGTGTGTGTGTGTGTGTGTGTGTGTGTGTGTGTGTGTGTGTGTGTGTGTGTGTGTGTGTGTGTGTGTGTGTGTGTGTGTGTGTGTGTGTGTGTGTGTGTGTGTGTGTGTGTGTGTGTGTGTGTGTGTGTGTGTGTGTGTGTGTGTGTGTGTGTGTGTGTGTGTGTGTGTGTGTGTGTGTGTGTGTGTGTGTGTGTGTGTGTGTGTGTGTGTGTGTGTGTGTGTGTGTGTGTGTGTGTGTGTGTGTGTGTGTGTGTGTGTGTGTGTGTGTGTGTGTGTGTGTGTGTGTGTGTGTGTGTGTGTGTGTGTGTGTGTGTGTGTGTGTGTGTGTGTGTGTGTGTGTGTGTGTGTGTGTGTGTGTGTGTGTGTGTGTGTGTGTGTGTGTGTGTGTGTGTGTGTGTGTGTGTGTGTGTGTGTGTGTGTGTGTGTGTGTGTGTGTGTGTGTGTGTGTGTGTGTGTGTGTGTGTGTGTGTGTGTGTGTGTGTGTGTGTGTGTGTGTGTGTGTGTGTGTGTGTGTGTGTGTGTGTGTGTGTGTGTGTGTGTGTGTGTGTGTGTGTGTGTGTGTGTGTGTGTGTGTGTGTGTGTGTGTGTGTGTGTGTGTGTGTGTGTGTGTGTGTGTGTGTGTGCGTGCGCGCGCGCGCGCGCGCGCGCGCGCGCGCGCGCGCGCGCGTGCTTGCGTGCGTGCGAGTTCACGTGCGCGAAAACAGCGTAATACCGATAAGCTCTCGTGCATTGTTTATAGGCAGGTGACTACGATAGTCAAATAATCTGTTAGGCTTCCACGGGTACGGATCAGTCAATTTTTTGCGTTTTATTTTAATATGCTTAGGGGTTTCAAGTACCTACTGAAATCTCGGTAACAAATTATTTGCCGCGAGTGAAAAAGTCATGGTTTTCCGCGATGCGTTTCACACCGCTATCGGCTCTACATGTGTATTTTTTCGAAAGTCTGTTTCTGAATTTCTAGATTTTCCGGGGAAATATTTTGCACATAATTTGTTGGCATGACATATTATTTTTTTCGGTGAGCAGTTAAGGCGATCACTAATATCTGTATGCACAACATCGGTTGGAAGTAAGTTGTTCGGGATATTAGTGAAGAAACACATCAAGTGGAGAACCACCAATCGTAACTCGGGTAAAGATTGTTATCACATTACTTAGACCACGTCCATTTATGGTAGACTGGCAGTGTCTCTGTGCGTTTGTATATGCAAGCATGCATGCCAATAAACGGCACCAGCACGTTTACCCTGCCTATTGCGGAAGAAATACCGATAGCCATTTGGACAGTATACACTTCTGATGCTGAATTATGCCACGTCTCTTTTAATAGTATCGCGGTAAAAGTTGTGCGAAGCTTTTCAAGTAATGTTGCCATGTAATGTACTTTTTCCTGCCAAAGACCGCACGTGTACAGGAGAAAAAAGGAAACGACATAGGGGGTATTTTCTTGTTTACTCATGGTTGGATGCCGGTCGGTTGATTTCCCATAATTTGGTTCTTGCTCGAAACGCACGGAATAAGCGTTCCGTGCGTTCCAAACAACATGTACGAGATTTTCAGAAATAAAACCCGAAAACATGTTGTGTTTTGGAACCATGCATCACTACAAAAAAGAATACTGCAGTGCAACGAATTCACTTATGCGTCACCCCGGGCATAGCCTATGTCGAAAATTCAAAGGCGCCAGCAACTACCCTAATGGCACCACTAACTACTACTACCTTTCTCCTGCATTAGTGTGCGGTAACTTTTTATTTTAATAAACGTCGCACACGAGCTCCGAAGGCCGAGTTTTCCTCCTCTGCGCCCGCCCGCACCAGGGAAAGCGACCTTAGGCTACGCGCGCCACGGTGCGGCGAAACACGCGGCCACGCCCCCTTTTCAACTTACGCTCTATCCCGGTGATTGGGACGGGCGGAGCAAAGGCGCGCCGCCGGTAGTCGATCGCGGAGGCCACGCATTTGCGCCGGAGGTGCAAACGCGATTTGCAACATGCTGGCCGGTGGCGGCGGCGCACTGTGAGGTAGCAGCAGAGCAGCCCATGCCACCGTACGATCGCTGATCATGCGAGAACTTCCTGAGACGCAGAAGAAATGCGCCGTGACCGAGAAAACTGCAGCTAGCTCTGCACGGAAATTTCAAATTAGGGAGTGTAGCAATCGTCAGTGCATTTTTTACGCCCATCCGTCCTTCTCCTTATTTTTCACAATCATCTGATAACCGCACTACCGCCGTCAGCTTCCGGCTGCGCAAATTGCCAACGGGGCATCGGTGGAGGCGAGGGGAAAAATAGTTGTGAAAGAGGTGTCAGCGGTGGTGAGGAGGATCGCCGGAGCAACGCCGCCTGTATTAACATTGCCTGACGCGTCGCGCGCTTTTCAATGGGAAGGGTAGGAACGCTTAGTTCAGGCACTGATCCGCTATGTGGCGCGTGCCGGCGGACATCTCGCCTTACGTCACTGCTCGCGAGTCGCGAACGCTGCACCCACTTCTACCACGTGTGTCTGTCAGCTTGCCTGTTGGGCTTCAAGGGCCGTTTCGCTTACATCTTAGCCACGACGGGGCGCTAGTTCTGTGGCGCACTGGGGATCTCGTTCAACGTGTCGCTCGCTTCATACTTGCTGCATTTTTCCAAAGATAAAGACGGAGGCGGACTGAAATAGTGTAAGAACATACTGATTGTCGGGTAGACATATAGCTAACAGAAAAAGGATATTTTCGGATGGGGCAGCCATTATTTTACTGATATTTTTCTTTCTGGAGTATTTAGATAAGAAAAAATTGCGTGCACGTTTTTTGTTCAGGCGCTCACTTCTACGATTACTTTCCAGTAATATCACGTGCTTGTAAACTTCAGAAAATTATAGGAAACAAAAGGATAAGCAGCTGGGATCCCGCCACGCTGTCCTGGCGCTTCTACAGTACGTCCTCAATTTTAGAAGTGCGTACCGATGCGGAGTGCGAACATCGGGGTCAAAACAATACCTAAATGCGGAGGGGATAGAGGTGGGATGCCCCACTCAGAAAATTTCAGGGCCTGTGATCCGAGTAGATAAGCGCGCAAAGCCGGCATCAGCCTGCGGCAGCGCAAGGGATTTTGCTTCGTGACAAAGGAAGTTTTATCAGTGACAGACCAAGACAGACAGGCATGGTGAAAAACAAGAAGGCGTAGGAGCGCCGCCTCGGGAACGCTAAACAAACTTTCCACTATTTTGCATAGTGTCCGAGAAGCGGCGCTGGCTGGCGGACACGAAAGCACGCTGGAAGGCTACGGAGCGGGGAAGGGTAGGAGAGAGCAACAGGAGAGTGGCTGTTTGGCCATTTTTCGCTCACGCGTTAGGCATTGTTTATACAGGCGGCGTTGGCCGGAGCGGCGTCTAATAAATCGATGAAACCGGAATGAAAGCCGTGGGGGGGGGGGGGGGGTTAGAAATATACTGCTTTGCAGTAAAATGGCTGCGTCGTCCTGTCGAGCCTTTGCTCGCATGCAGGGTTGGTTCTGCTAGCACTAACTGTCGGTGTGCTGCGCTACTGATTGCTTACACAAGGCAGGGGGCATTTAACTCTGACGAAATCCCCGTTCTAGTAAACCTGCAACTTCAGAAGACGCTGCATCTACGAATGCACAGTGTCAACCCTTAACGCACAAAGACACGAACGCCGCACATACTTCTACGAATTTCTTGCAGTGTAGAAACGGGCGCCGCCCATACTTCTACGAACGTCTTGCAGTGTGAAAATGAAATAACGCCATTGAAAAGGCTGCCAACAATACGACCAGTATTCAGGCCTAACTACGCAGATCGTGCTGAGCGTGTCATGTATAACCTGCACTGACAGCACTTGTGTTAAGACTTTGATGTCACCATCGTATCAGAAGATTATTTAGGTAAATATTCATCATCCAGGTATTCATGAAAGATTTTTGTTTACTGGTTAATTCAAACAATACTGCAAAATATAAAAACCTCCTGAAAACGCGTCATTGTATTTTGTGAAGCTGCGGTAGGGACACGGTCACTTCAAATAGGATTCGTTCGCTTGGTGTGGTTGCAATTTAGCAAAAAAAATTGAACAAAAACGGCGCCAGTTTTTTTGGATTCACAACGAGGCTGGTCAGCATTGAAGAAACCCTGAGGGTACTTGATTATTCTTGGCTGATTTTTTTCTCACAAAAAAACAACGCTAAGCAAGGCTTCGCCAGCTTGGCGAAAACACTCATACGTACGTTGCTAAGATACATTTTTATCAGCGGTGTAGTTATATTGCAGCTGAGGGTAAACAGACTTGCATTCTTCAAGCGGTGTATTTCGGCAGATGTACTGTACTAATACAAAGCAACACAAAGCTACCTTCGTCTCCCGATACTAAAACCGCTTTGTAAGGGTTATCAGCACGACTGCAGCTAAACACAGCATGATGCCATATTATTCCTCTTTGGTTACGTTCATGTACCATACTTGATGAAAATTTTAACTGAAACGAATGCCTGAAATTTAAGATTTCAAGAAAACTTGATCGTTCGTCTGCTTGAAAATCTTCGGTACATACAAAACTGAAAAAAAATACGTGAATTTCATTTCTGGCCCCTTTGAAATTATGTCCAAAGAATTCACGCATGGAAATTGCGCTTTTTTAGAGACAGATGGGGGCCACATCATCATTAATAAATGGAGAAACAGACAGGAGATCGTTAATCTCGAGCGTCTTTCAACTTGTTTTGCTCCAGACTTCGAAGAAATGTTTCCAAGCTTAGCTATATGTTTCATTATTCTTTTTTTGCAGTTTATAACGAATACGTGCTAATTTTCTCCCACTTTATCCGCCACTTGGCGACAATGTATAATGAAACAGAGGAATATCTAGAAGACATGAATAGGAGATTAAAGACTGAAAAAGCAAACATAAGAAACCGCTACCAAAGACAAAATACTTTCATTCATTTCTTAGCGAATTTTATAGCGAACGTACAAACACTGCGATGCAAGTAAGATTTACTACACATACGTCTTCCGAACTGCAACAGTAAACCTCTCTACAGAAACTTGAACACGAGAGGATTCCTTCCCTTGCGTCGGTTATTGTTGGAACCAGCGTCCGCGCAGTCAACATTGAAATACCTGCTGTCATAATTTCATAGCGGCCATCTGTGGCCCCTTAGCAAATATTAGCAAATATCCCCTTAGTAAGAAACTGGGAACTTTGCAGCATGATCTTCGTGTGCTCTTGTAAATTAGCCGCAAAGTGTATTCTTCCCTGAGATGTTCTGAGCAGTCGAGTGAACGTTGTAACCCTCAGATACGTACCAACACTTTTGTATGGGACATATATGCATTGTTTTGTTATACGCACCGAAGAAACCGTTTCACTTTTTAATAGCGTAATAAACTTAGCAAGGCACGGGCTGTTTACTTTTCATCTGCTGCCATGCGATGATATTGCCGCGAACCATGTATGGGTTTGTTTATTTATTGTTTTTACTGCGCGGCCACGCGCAGCTCTGTTATCTGTGTCCCAAGCGAAGCGCGTCTTCCATTCTTTATTTTTAGGCCGCACGGGCTATCTCATTCAGATAAACAGACTGTTTCGTCTTAACGTCACTAGCCCAGAATAATGTTCTCTGATGTACAATGTTCTGGATAAATCGACGGTTACAGAAACACTCACGCCGAAAGATAAAAGCCTGCAGAGCAGACGCCGCGGCATTCGAATCGACGCTCACCTTCACACGTCACTTCGTTGACTGCTGCTTCACCGCCTGTATTCTTTAAGTTGTTAGGGGGCACAAGTTCGCTTTAATAAACTTGTTTTCCTTGATGACAACGGCGTCGCCTATGTCGACGTGACATCTGGTGAAGGTGCTGGGTAAATACATCCTACGCCCTCGTCAAGCCGACAAGCAAGTCCCACTCGTGCCAGCCGCCGACAGCAAGGTCTTCAGCCGGAGTTTAGACTGCTTCCGGATTAAGTGAAGAAAGAAGACGTCGTGACCACCACCATGATCAACGCAAGCACCGTGACCAGCACTACCAGTCGTGCCCTCGTTCTTCAACAGCCCCGGGAACCACCATCGTCCCGCGGATCCCCCGGAGAAGACCCTGAGGACTGATTGGAGAAAGTGGAGCGCGTCCGCATCTTTAACAGGTGGGATGATGATGAAACGTTCCTCCATGTTTTCATCTATTTAGAAGATATGGCCCGAACGTGGTTTCAAAACCATGAAAGCTCCCTAACCGACTGGACTCTCTTTAAGAGGAAGTTCCTCAAAACATTCGCCACCATCGTGCGGAAAAAACGAGACGCCCTTTTGTTGGAAACGCGCACACAACACCCCATCGAAGGGGTCGTCATCTTCGTTGAGGAGATGAAGGAACTATTTCGCCGCGCGGACCCCGAAATGACGGATGAAAAGAAGTGACGCTTCTTGATGCGTGGTGTGAAGCCGGAGCGGTTTGCTGGACTTGTCCGCAACCCACCCAAAACCATCGCCGAATTCGTGACTGAAGCCAGCACGATTGAGAAGACCCTCGAAACGCGTGCTAAGCAGCATTACCGCAACTTAGCTGGCGCGGCCAATGCGAACTACGTTGTCAACACGCGGATTCCGGCTGATAGCCTACGCGAGACCATCCGCGCAGTAGTGAGAGAGGAGCTGCGGAAACTTCTCCCCACGCCGCCGCAGCCCCACGTCGCTTCCCTTACCGACTTGACTAGGGAAGAAGTGCAACAAGCGTTGGGAACTTCTACGCCATCCGAAGTACCCCGCGAGGCACAAGCTATCCGATGTACCCCACGAGCAACAAGCAATTCCGCGGCAGTTCGACGACCCCGCCCTGCTCCAACATGTCGTCAACAGGACCCGCCGTACCGCCGCCCACTTTCGCCCACCCGACCCCCGGGTGGGCGAAACCAGACGCCGAGGAAGACCGGACTTATGGCGAACTCCCGATAATCGTCCGCTGTGCTACCACTGTGGAGAGGCCGACCACACCTACCGTCGCTGTCCCTACAAGAGGTTCAGTTTGCGAGGGTTCTCCATCGAGGCCCCACGCCCCCGACCCGGCCAGCCCTCTACTGAGATCGAAGAATACCTCTCCAACACCTACCGAGTACTAGCCCGCTTCAACCGTTCACCGTCACCGTACCCGTACCTGTTGCCGAACCGCCGTAGCACTGCTGACTTCCCCTGTGGAAGGTCCCCCAGCCCTAGCCGGGAAAACTAAAAGCACCAACTTTTGGAGGTAAAGTTCCACGACCGGGGAAAAATGAAAACCCTCCAACGACGCAGCGACTCACTCAAGACCATTATTCACGACATGCCCTCAGCCCGACGACCGACCGAACCCTGACGAGACTCCCGAAAACGACAACAGCTACATGGCGCGACGCGAACCATGCCGCGAGCCATGTATGGGTCAGATGTCACGTGGCCAAAGACGATGCAGTTGTCTTCAAGGAAAACAAGTTTATTGGAGCGAACTTGTGCTCCCCTAACAACTCAAAGAATACGGCGAAGCAGCAGTCAACAAAGTGACATGCGAAGGCGAGCGTCGAGCCGAATGGCGCGGCGTCTGCCCCGCAGGCTTTTATCTTTCGGCGCGAGTGTTTCTGGAACCGTCGGCTAGGCTAGGGACGTTAAGGCCAAACAGGCTGCTTATCTGAATGAGATAGCCCATGCGGCATAAAAATACAGAATGGAAGACGCGCTTCGCTTGGGACACAAATAACAGAGCTGCGCGTGGCAGGGCAGTTAAAACAATAAATAAACAAACCCTTACATGGTTCGCGGCAATAATAAACTAGTAATCTATGTACGTTTTGATGTTCCTTGATTCATTTTAACAGCTCTTAGATGATCAGACATGTATGTAATCTAGTAATAAATGTTAATAGACTTCAAAAGATGAGATGAGCTATTTATTTCCTTTTGTAGAGTACAAAACACAATATCAGAGGGGACGAAAGAAAAAAAGCTTCCCTTTGCAGTTTGAGCACCCCTCATACCCTACCTAAAACAACAGCTGCGATGTGACACTCGGAAAAGCACCGGAAACATTAATTCAACATTTTGCACAACAGTAACGGCAATATCAATACTGCATATTAAGATAAAAAGATGCAGCTATAGAAAAAGAAAACCTATACATGGCAAAACTGGTAAACTGACAAACATCTAACCGAAAGAATGTGGAAACCCCCAAAATGCATAAAACCTAATGCAACAAATGCTGTAAATTGTACATCAGCTTCGTTAACATCTTTTTTGAGATTGTCGTTATCAAAACATTATCATCTTCCTGTGTGTTTAAAAGTCTCCGTAAGGTGTACAGAACAGATTGATAACAGTGATTGGTGCGACAGAATGGCAATGACCACAAGGCATGATGGCGTACACAGTAAGCTGGTCATGTCGAACAAGCTAAATCATAGAAAACAATGCACCACTATTAGCAACTACAGCAGTTTTGTACAGTAAAAGTAGTTTTAACACGTAGGGTGAAGTCAACCTAAGAATAAGAACCTCAGGACGTATTTTTCCGTATCCGCATTCCCCACTACATTACCAGCAAGCCTTATTGCTCGTTTTTTCGCTTTGTTAAACAAAATTCGAAAGCGCTAAAAAATATTAGACAAACTTTCGCATTAGTGCAAATTTCAGGGGTACAGCCTTTTTGTGCGGTCGAAAGCTTTTTTTTGCACAAGTATGTCCTATCTTGTGTAATTTTATGTACAGTTCGTGGTCGTTTAACTAATTTCCCAATACGTAGTTTAAAAGACAATACCATTTGGGACGCTGTAAGGAGCACTTACAAACATTTAAACAACTATTTATGCTACTTGGACAGTTTCTTTAGCCTTGGTACGACTGAAACAGACACTTTAAGTCGTGCAGAAAGGTGACACACAATGTGTAAACAAACACCCTCGATTCTGTGCATCATCCGGCCACATCAAAAATTGGAGCGCTTACACAGCCTGAATTAGCCAGAAAAAGGTTTAGCCAGGAAAGGGCTGTTTTACAACTCGAGGTAATCTCATTGCAGGAAACATTTACTAACCAGCGAAGAAGCCAACTTCGAGATCTGGAATGATGCAACTCACCGAGTACGTGGTGTTTGGATCTTTGGTGGCCCTCAATCTCACG
Organism: Haemaphysalis longicornis; assembly: GCF_048455015.1. Classification (NCBI taxonomy): domain Eukaryota; kingdom Metazoa; phylum Arthropoda; class Arachnida; order Ixodida; family Ixodidae; genus Haemaphysalis; species Haemaphysalis longicornis. The sequence goes on from NW_027526460.1 coordinate 123,586,085, forward strand.
GTCGGACTCTACTTCTCACTTCGGAGCAAGGCTCGTTTGGCATACACAACGTCTGAAGTGTTCCTGGCAAGTAGAGCCCTGTGGACTATCCCACTGGCTGCCTCTCTTGTTGCAAGCCTCTTCTCGTCAATGGGCATGGTGGGCTTGGTAGGACACTCGTATGCATTCGGCTTTCACCTCATCTGGAACTGCCTGACCACGCTGGTCTTGGCTCCCACGGCGGCTCGACTCTTCCTGCCGGTGTTTTATGATCTGCACATCACTTCTGTGTTTGAGGTATGTTTTAACATAAAGTGCGTGATCTATCGCCGACGCTGTCAATAAAATTATTCACAATAATATCTTTGGGTGTGACGGCGACCGCTTCCTTCTGCTTAACTATTCCGGAGTTAGCATGGCGATATATAGAGTAACTCCCACTCAGTAGTGGTTACGGTTCAAAGCATTCAATATTTTTACTTTTCCACCCACATGCATTAGTTGTGAGCTGCACCTGCGTTGCTTAGGTGGAATCGTGAGAGTTTCTTGTGGAGTTAACATTCAAACCTCGGATAATATTGCTGGGGATGATACTAAATAAAAGAAGCAGGGCCAGCTCGCGCCTCACGGTCGTGGAAGTTGCTCGTGATCAGCTAAGCTAACGGGCGACCGGCTGTGTGGCTCCCTTTCTGTGTCCCCTTTGCGACATTCTGGCGGTTGGTAACCCCGGAAACTCCGGCCACGAGCTCACTTGACTTGATCTGACACAGACTTTGAGGACGCTCTACTTTTCAACCTGGCCATGACCAGAGTAGCTCGACAACTTGAAATTGACACAGGCGCCCGCTTCACCATATACGCCGATGATATCACGGTCTGGACTGAATCGGCCAACTTTGATTCTTTAGAGGGCCAGGTTGTTGAGCTACAGGCCGCGGCTAATAGCCTTGAGCTCACTCTGGCTCAGCTAGGTCTAGAACTCGCACCTGAAAAAACCGAATTTTTGGCAGTATATGGTTGTAAGCCACCTGACCCGCCCCAAGAAATTGTAGTCAACCTAGTCAACTGCGATGTATCTGCTTCAACTGAGCCCATTACACTCCTAGGCCTTCCAATTGGAACAAAAAACCGTCCTGGCATTTGGCTCAAAAGATTAAAACAGAAATGGAATGCCATACTGCACTCCATTCGTCGATTGTCGAATAAATATGGTGGAGCATCGCAGTAAGCCATCTTGAATATGGCCAGGGCTGTCACTGTGAGCACCCTCACGTACGGTGCAACGGCTTACGACCTCAACAAGACGAACACCAAAACCATTCAGGTGCTACATCGGGCGACCCTCAGGACAGTCACTGGCTTACCAAAGCACACACCCATTGGTAAACTGGAGCAAGCTGTACCTCTTCCTCCTATTGAAGCCATCATTCAGGAGGCCAAAGCCCAGGCGGACTTCAAAAGACCCCTTACACACCAGGGACACGCCTTAGTAGCGAGGGACGCCAGAAGACCACCAGTATTGTCAGATTACCCAGTCCCCATAGCACCCTGGCAGCGACCAGCAATTGATACTTCTACGCACAGCAGACCTATAGAGCGTACTAATACTCTATTGCGACAGCGACGAATCCGACGCCTCCAAAGGGATCGCCTTCAGAGCGAACTGGACATTTTCACGGACGTAAGCGTAAACCAGTACGGCGCGGGCCTTGCTTGGACATGCCCTGAGGCACCGGTTCTCTCAGGGTACACTACCATACTTGGCAAAGAACATTCCAGCCTCGATGCGGAGCTGTACGCTATTAACAACGCAGTGTCAGCTATCGCTTTTGACTGTGACCCACCTCTACCGCCCTCCATACGCATACTCACAGATTCGTACGAGGCCCTCACAGCTTTGCGATCGTATGATTCGACCCACCCTGTCGTCCACGAAATTCTGTTTCAAATTCAACTCCTCAAACGGAACAACACCAACACGAACGAACTGGTGTATGTGCTCTAACCTTATTGCGATCACCATGAACTGGCCCATGAATTGCAGGTTCTAAGAACTGGCCCAGTTATTGAGTCTACTGAGAACGACCAGCATTTATTTGTTTTTTTTTTCTCTTACCCTCCCTCCCCATTCCTTTCCCCCATCGTGACCAGTGGTCATCCTTTTCTATTAAAGGCTCTCTCTCTCTCTCTCTCTCTCTCTCTAAGTTATAAATAAAAAATGAGATTGGGATATGCAGATATGCAGAGGGCGATAGCTGGGGGACGAGGAAAATGAAGCTGCGCGACTGCCTCGCTCAGAGTGTGTTCCATCGCTTCACGAGAACAGGGCGTCTGGGTTGTGCTTCCCTCTTGGACTATCCGCATGCTGGTGCCGAAACCCGGGATTCGAGGCATGAGAGGACCCGACTTTGAGGTCCCAGCGGCTGCTTGGCTCGCGAGGCCTGGAACCTTCGCGCGTTTCTTGATCCAGGAGGCCTTGGCCTCGACAGCTGCCAATAATGACTCATGACTCGTTCCCAAGGGGACCCTCGTTTTGCTACGCCACCCCTTTCATTGGAACGTGGGAAGCTACGCCGCCGGCTCCTTCGAGAAAATCAACGGGCTCCTTGCGGCGATCGACGCCTTCTCCAGGACTTGGCTCCGCACGTGACTGATCTGACTGCCAAGATTTACCGCTTCCACGACACGCCGATCGAGAAACGGGCCCTTGTCGCAGCAATTCAAGGAAACCCGACCGGCGACAAGCGGAAGGAAGACATTGCCGCAACCAAACACTTCGACGACTAAATGCGCTCGTGTCAGACGTGCGTGCTACTCCACGCGGTTGGCAAAGCCGCTATGAATTTACCCGCTGGTGGCCAAGTCCAAAGCACCTGGAACAGTGACAATCGAGAATCCATGGGGGTTCCCATCGTACCGCAAAATACCAACTTTGTCTGTCTCGCGGCGGTTCACACAGAGACGCGCCAACAACACCTCGAGCACACCATGCACGACGAACACGCAGCCAACAAAAGTGCACCCATTTCAATGACACCTGGTGACCCTGCTTTCAACGCCACTGACGGTAACTCTTCTGCAAGGAATCTGTATACAATGGAAGCAGAGCGTCGCACCCAGCGTCAAATGACTGTCCCGATCTGCCGACCAAGTACAGGACTCGCCGTCTTCCCGAAAGTGAGATGCTGCCTTCGAGCGACAAGAATGAGACGCAGAGTGACAATGAGGCAGACGCGTTCCGGTCGTCCTCTTCTGGAACCGGTAATCATGCCTTCTCCCCTTCTCGTGAGGCATATCAGCATCCGCAGCATATCAAGGATCTCAGTAACCCTGGTGCGAGCGAGCACAGATGGCTTCCTTGCCAGCCCAAGATATCGTCGCCTCCTGACACGACCCTCAGCAAGCTCCTAAAGGTCAGAAAACCGCCCATTTGAAGTCGCGACTGGAGGAGCTGAATCGACGCCCACCAAACCTAACGAAGATGAATAGCCATGCCTGGCATCCTGTCGGGGATTACAGCAACTGCATCGCAGCTATACATCAGATATTTCACCGCGTCGGCATATACCTGTCTACACTGACGCCTTCGCAAGTTTTGAAGCTCCGGCTTACATCCAGCTTCCAAATCTGCCATCTCCCCCGAAGGTTTAGAATATGGCACAGAGCGGGATCACCGTCAGTTCAATTTCATAGCTTAATAACTGGAGATGGCGCCAGCCCAGCAACAAGAATTCTGGCAGACTCTTTTTTTCTGTCGCAGCCATAGTAATTTGCACACCGACCAACCAGTGCAGCTTCAGGAACATGCATGTCATCGAGACGCACATCGCGCCAACCCAGCTTATATGATTCCCTTAGACCGCGGCGGCGAATCCAAGACCCGCGTTGCGAAGCGCTTCGTCCTGCTGCACAGGGAACATCGCTCGAAGCACCGCCGATGCGAACAGTCCGACAACATTGCGGCGTTATCCCTCGAACGGAAATTAGGCGCCCTGATCACAGGCGGAACTTCAAAACCAGTCTTCGAGGCCTTGTGGGTTAGGGCGAGCGTATTATAAGTAAATATTGATTGATTGATTGATTGATTGATTGATTGATGGGTTTAACGCGCCGACGCAACGCAAATGATGAGGCGCGCCGTTGTGGAGGGCTACGGATTAATTTTGACAACCTGGGGATGTTTAACGTGCGCCGCACTCTCGTCCACACGGGCGCTTTTGCGTTTAACCTACATCAGAAATTCGGCCGCCCCGGTCGGTAATGGAACCCGTGACCTCGTGCTCAGCTGGGCAACTCCTTAGCCACTAAGCCACCGCGCCGGGTCTGTTATAACTAAAGACTGAGAAGGGCGTTGGCAGAGGGCGATAGCTGCTGGACGAGGAAGATGAAGCAGTGTGTTTCTTAGTTTCACGAGGAGGAGCGAAGTCCTAGCGTCGTGGATCCTCCAGACGCTAGGCCTGGGGTCCCCTGCAAGCTACTCGATTGTACAGGCCTCGTCATTAAACACTGTCTGCCACTTGTTCTCGTGCCGAGGCCACCCGGCCTCTGCATGGCCTCGCCTTCGCGCCGTCTACGGGCACAATAGAGACCTCCATATGCTAACAATACTCTCGTTCCAGGCATTACGGTAGACCTATTCACGCAATTGTGAATTCGGTGAGTACGGTGCCACCGTGATATTGTGACAGAAGCCGTCACAAGGGGCATAGCTGCAATTCAATCTATGCTACATGATCCAGACACCCCTACTATCCTGAATACCTCGCACCCTCGCGACGACAGCCGGAGGTACGAGGAAATAAAGGTCCTTGGTTCGTTCCCATGTTTTGGCATCGGAATGTCGCGGATACGACGCAAGAAGGGAGCCACACATCCGGTCGCCCATTCGCTGCGCTGATCTCCAGCAACTTCCACGAGCGCAAGTAGCGAGATATGCTCATGCTTCGGGGCACGTGTGAGCCGCCTCTTCATTATCATAAAGCAATATGCTGCGAAAATTCCCTAATTACAATGGCATAAAAGCATAAGTTTATAACCAGGAAGTTTTTGGAGGTAACAGCTCGTAGGACTAAAAAATTCCAAAATTCGACAGCACTGTTACGGCGAGGTAAAAGCAATTGTTTAGCTTGTAGAATAAATGTGGGTCTGCTGACGCAGCAAGTCATAGACTGATTAATATATAGTTTTAGTAAACAGTATTTTATTTAGAGGAGTTGTGATTTTCGCAAAAAATGCCAACGCAGGACAAAATTTCACAGCAAGCAGGCTGCTTTTAAATAGCGGCCTCATCGTCGCAACCATTACCGTAACAAATCACTGCCGCGTTTTTTGAGGTGTTTCTTAGGGCCCTGCCTATAAATACGGGTGTGGTCTTTCCTCTTGAGGGTGATGTCATCACCCCTCCCCACCAAAGCGAGCAGACAGCCTCTCACATAGTCGCTAGCCGGTTATTTCCCATGGCTGCTATTGATACAGGTTTTGTTCAAATGGAACGTGGAAATGCGGTGTAGGGAGAGCCAGGGAATGTGCGCTGAGTAACCCTCGAAGCATCATGCGCATGCTGGTAGTAATCAACAATGGCTGTGTACCCCAGTGTCCAGGTAAGTCTCATTTGCAGCCATGGTTCCAGAACTGAGAGCCTGGAAATTATTTTTTGGTGGTCATTGTACTGAACACATTGCGAGGGACCGTATGGGGTGTAGAAGTACGTGATGAGAATAAATAGACGGTTGTCCTTCAGCTGAGGACGCAGCAAATGTTACAGCCCCCAAGTAGTCATAATATCTTGTGTTCATGGTACGATTCCCCGATCCTATGCGCACCGTTTATAACCTGCAGTCGGGGCATACTCCCTACCTTCTGTTCCATCGATGCAAAGATATCTTGCCTGCTCTGAACCTTGTGTTGTGGCACTTCTGGAATGTACCGTTTTTATACTTCCGGGCCACAGCAGGCAATACGTCTGGGTCATGTGCATGGCGGAAACGATGAAAGATAAAGGAAGCGTCGGTGGAACCGATAAGCAGACCATATTACTAACGCCCTTGCAATTCGGTGTCCAGTAAAGTTTTTGCTGAGGTCGATGCGGTCTCATCTACCAGTGTGGCCAAAATTGAAGTGGCGTTTTGGCCTCCAAGATATCAGTGCAGGCTTCTTTGTAAAGGCTGGTTATGTCTCTCCTTGTAGTGTATAACAGGGTGTAAACGACCAGCATGTGTTGTAAGCATTAAGGGGGAACAGGATTCGCCCGAATGCCACCGCTTAAGTGACGGGGAGCCAATTGTCTTCACTGTCGAAGATAGAGTGTACCGGCGTGTGATTTTGAGAGTGGGCCAGCACGCTTTAAAATCTTGCCGCCGCGGTCTTGGACACTTAGGTTTTTATTTCCTATAGCACGTTTGGCTGTTGAGCCGGGATCCTAAGACTTAAACTGCAAATGAAAAATTTCCCCGTAGTTCCCCGAGGGGAAGAATGTGAAAGTGCGAATGCACGAGTTGAATTTGCGCGGTTCGGTAATGTTCGCGAAAGAGAGATCACACACACACACACAACTACAAAGAAAGAAAGATGCATTTATTCACAGACACCTATTTGTGTTGTCGTTGTACTTGATTGCTAGAGCGGATCTCAGCTTTGAAATTTCGTGTCAGAACTCTAGCCCTTCTCACGCCCGATTCCTGGCCAATCCCCCACGTGGGTATGTGCCATGTCAGCGGCCAGGCAGCGCGCGCACATCTCCCCCCGTTGCCAAGGAAGACGAGGAGATTCCTGGCCAATCCCCCACGTGGGTATGTGCCATGTCAGCGGCCAGGCAGCGCGCGCCCATCTCCCCCCGTTGCCAAGGAAGACGAGGAGCGCGCGCACCCGCAGCTGTTGCTATGTGGACGGACGGCGGGGTCGCCGGAATTCAGGGTCGCATATGAAGTGCATTCGCACTGAAAAAAATCTTGGTTCAGCAAGCGTATGGGGTTTCACTTTACGGCCCTTGTGAGTTCAATTTCAAGTGAAGTTCGTTTTTTTTCTAGGTTCCTGTCAGTTCAAATGCATTCCATGCGACCCTGGTAGCGTACAAATTCAGGCTTACTGGTTTATGAGTTCCAAACTATAGCACAATGGACCAGGAGCAGAAAACGATTACACGCACATGGTGCTGCATGTGCCTACTCGTTCCTTTTACCCAGTCTTCTCCACAACGCTTTGAAAGTTTGCACGGATGAGGGTCACAGCCACAGAAAATAATATTTGTTGCGCGACTGCCGTGGTGGCTTTCTGGCTAACGCATTCTGTTGCTGAGCCATTAGACTAGAAGTCGGCTTTGACCCTGCCCGTTGCAGGGGTATTGCTGATGGAGGCGAAAGCTGAAAACGCCTGCGCGTAAAGATCTACGAGCACAGTAGAGATCCCCATATGCTAACGATACCCTCGTGCCCGGCATTACGGTAGACCTATTCAAGCAATTGTGAATTCGGTGAGTAGAACTCCTATATTTTTAAATATGTTTGCTTCAGTGCTTAAGAATATCCTGTATAAAGCATATGACCGTTGGTGACCAAATGTTTATTAGAATATTGAAAATTTTCATTGCACAAAATAAAACCCCACGACTGAAGGAAGGGCACGAACTTAAGTTTTTACAGGAAAATTCAGGACAGACCGATGGAAGCTAGCCATGGAAGACGCGCACACAAGGCACAGAGCAGGTTAGGATACTAAGGGTGTCTTCATGTTCCAATTCGCATTTCATTTTGCATACTTGGCCAATAACCATGAAATGTTGTGACGAGTGTGTTTGTACCTGAGTGAACAATGTTTTGATACCAGTATAGAGTCTATTAATGTCTTCTGTTTGGCCTTTGCAAGTGCAGTCAGCGAAAATAGCGCTACCTGCTTCTTTTTCTCCAGTATATTCGAATGCGGTTCAACTTGGCCATTTCACTGACAGCCTGCGGCTGCTACATCTTCCTCACGGTAAGAGGAGTATAGCTCTTCACATTTCATAGTAGCTGCTCGCGATACTTTATTGCTCTAGTCCGGAATTGTTTGGCTGTAAGGTGGCGGTTGGTGCTTTGTAAAACGAAACTTTTATCAATTTAGACGAAAGTAATATTTCGGGCAGAGCTCGAACTCTTTCACGCCCAAATCTACAGTCTTTGCCATCGAAATTGCAAGTGGCCAGTGTAAGTGTATTTTTGAATAAACGAATCAAATAATGAATGAATTTAATCATATAGGAGAGGTCGAAGGCCTCGCGTTGGGAAAGAGGAATGGGAGCGGAGAAAAATATTCGCCTGTGGCTTCGGATTATTTCACATATCTGCCCCGCATACCGACCACTGAGTGCAGGTCATTTGGGGGAAATTGCTTTTTCCGGAGGCTGGACATGTGTCTTGGTGGTGTCTTTATGCACGCCCTCACACGGACGATCTCAAGTCTACTCGACAAGGGTGCATCTCTCGCGTACGGTCAGAGGGACACGAAGGTTTTTTTATTTTGCTTTGGCGTAACCCAGTCTTCATACGTGCGAATAAAGTGTGATTTGTGTGTGCTCCCTTGTTTGTCCTGCTTGTAGCATTCACTTCCATACCAGATGCTTAACGCCGGGTCTGCTGTTGCGGCACAGGCTGCATGGGAGGAAAGGGGGTGGTGTGGGTATGGTGCCGCCCTGTGTTCTTGCCAAATTGTCGCATCCATTCCAATCTCTCTCTGATATCTGGCGTGACGGCATAGCAAGTCTGCGCGTTGCAGAGTAGGACTTGCAGGCGACGCGAAATGTTCAATGGAATGGGATGGTCGGGTCGTGGCGTCCTTTCCTTCAGCGTTCTTCGCCTAATTTTATGGTGAATTCTCGCAATGGCACCTTCGTAGACATTCAGCGGAGGCAACGTGTCACTCAAAGTACGCGGGCAATGGAAAAAGGGATCGGTTTCAGGCGTCATGTCATGGCTGGCCTCGTTGCCTGGGATCTTCTGCTGTCCAGATGTCGGTCCCATGAAAATGAGGATGCCATAAAGACCGTTGAATCGCTGTACGTTATTTTGAAAGATGCCGGCCAGGCGGCGTGCCGATTTAGGCATTTGTAGGTCTTGTATTGCGGACGCGTTAACCGTTCACATATTATTTCGTTTCGGTTTTCGTCCAGCAGGAATTTTTGCCATGACTCTACCGAGCAAGGTGAGGGCGAGGATGATATCCTGCAGTTCTGCTGTGGTGGAGTTCTGCAGCGCAGAGAGCGACTACAGCCGAGATTGATGGGTCAGACTACTGATAAACGCTTCCTACTATGGCTGGTTCTTTATAGACGCGTCGGTGTAAACGGCACAGGTTCCTGACCCTTTGCAGTGATGTAGCCTGGAGAGCGTGGCTTTTTGGTGTTTGTATCTACGTTGTTACTTGCGGGACCAAGGTTTATGCGGGATTTGTTGGGTCCGCAGCAATGGTGAAGGGCGTTGTGTGGCCGGATGAGTACGGATCGGTTCTGTGCCGATGTTTCGGGTCGCATAATACTGGATTAGCTGCCTACCCTGGATTGCCAGTGTCCTTCTGTCTTCATGGATGCCGTTGGAATATTCTGTTACAGACTCGATTGCTGGAACCTCGGCGTAGGTACAGAGCTTATCAGTCGGGGTATGTCTCGGAAGGCCTGTAATGCATCTGAGTAGCTTGTGGTGCAAGATTATGGGTTTCTTCAGCTGTGTACGAGTCAAATTGAAACAGGCGCTACCATATGTGCTCCGGGATGCAAGAACAGCAGACCTGTGCTGCCCATTCCAAATTTGTTGGCTATTCAGTTTTTGGAAGACGAATTTTGGCGCACAAGTGTTTCCGAAGTTGTTGAATACAGGTAGTGGCGTTGTGTTGCTGTTGATTAGAACAACGATAAGTTTGATCCATCCATCTTGCGGTTCGAAAGTTTTATGAGCAGCAATAAAAAATCTTACCTTCGCCACGTTCTGAAGGACGGCCTCTTTTTTTTCGTACCGTGACTTTGTGGGAAATTCCTGAATGCTAGTTTTTGTTAGGAGGCCTTCAAAGAGAAAAGGATTAGTTTGGAGTTAAGTGCATGATAATTTAGTGGTGGAGACTTTTTTTTAGTCCTGAAGGTGATGTCGTCGGCGCACAACGTAGTGCCGACGCCACTCTCTTCCTGAATAGTTATGGCGGGTGAGCTTTATCATGACGATATTTAACAATAGTGGCAAAATCGTGGAGCTTTGTGGTACGTTTGTATTGTTGCCAACTTGGATGGGAAACGGGTACGCAGATTTGATCTCCAGAGTGCGATTTTCGCGGGAACTTATGTATTTCTACATTTGGCACCATGGATAGTAGATGTCTATTTCTACGAGAAGGGCAGAATGTGTGACTGTGTCGAAGGCTTTCATTGGTCAACTGCACCCAGGATGTGCGGAATGCCACATGTTCTGCCTGTCGTCATGGCATTGAGGACTCTCCGGATAAGCCATAGGCTGGTGGGTGTCCCCATGTTAAGGTGAAATCCGCTTTGGTGGTGGGGGGATGTTGTAAAGTCTTCTCAAAAGGATGGGTGAGTTGGTTGGCGGCCATCCGTTCGAACAACGTGCCAATTGAGGACATTAAGGATATGATATGTAGACTTTCAATGTGGTCTGTATGCATATGTGGTTTGGGTATCGAATAGCCTACCGAATCTTTGAGACATGGAGGTTGTTTTTTGATTGTCGTATATTGTTTAGAAGTTTGAATAGGTGTTCTTGACTTGCAATGTCCATTTAACGTAGCATGGTTCACGTTGCTACATTTTTGCCGGGGGCGCTGTTGGCTTTGACCTGCGAAAGTGCCGTTTCCATTTCCGTCACGGTAAAGATGGATTCAGGTCCATCGTCATTGATGATGGCTTTCCTTAGATATCTATGGCGAGGCATAGACGGAGTACTTTCGAATAATTCTGGGAAGAATGGTTTGGCTGTGAGCTTTTTTTAATTCCTCGAGTGGCAAGCCAGTTCCGAGGGCAATTTTATTTCGGTTTGAGGAGGATTTCTTCTGATGGTTAAGAGCTCGGAAAATGTTCCAGAGCAAAAGTTTGGACTTATGTTTGTTAAAACTTTCACAGTTTCCCACCCATCGGGTTTTGGCTACTTCCTTCTCATATTTTTTGACCTCCTTATGTTTCAATGTAATTTTTTAGGTTCTGTAGCACTTGCCTCTGGCTTTGTAGCGGTGCAGGAGCACGTGATACGCTCTTCAAAGTTTGATGAGATGGCGGTCGGGTGCAAGGGTGTCTTGTTGCATAATGGTGATTTCTGTGCTGGCGCTGTGAAATGACATAATAAATAAATTACGCCATATTCCCGTGGAGAACCCTGATGAGGATGCGAAGCATCGTGGCGGTTCCGTGTGGTTCCATTGTGTGGCCGTTATGTTGAGTGATCTGGTGTTTACTAGCGGCAGAGGAAATTCCGCGTCCGGGTCCACAGCGGTGGAAAAGGTACGCAAGTACTGTTGTGTTACGGTGAGTAGGAGGTGGTTCTCGAGGCGCTGAAACTCGTCCATCATGTTCTTGGCGATTTTGTCGTCTCTGTGGTAAAATCGTAGTCTCCGTCAGCGTTGGTGAGGTAAAGGTTGTTAACATTGGTGCACCGGCTGAGAGCAATGTACACGCCCTCCTCTTCGCAGCTTTGTCCTGTCCTTCTTCTTCGGCGGTTCCCTTACGGGAAGATGACGACGGTGGTTGAACGCGAAGCTATCTCGTGATGGATTCTTTGGTTGGCCAATCCCTAATGGCATCCTGCCATAATCATTATCACAGGTGCTGCGGACGGGGCGAGAGCAACGCACACGCCCTCCTCTTCGCAGCTTTGTATTCTTCTCCTTCTTCATCGGTTCCCCTACGGGAAGGTGACGATGGTGGTTGAACGCGAAGCTATCTCGTGATGGATTGTTTGGTTCGCCAATCCCTAGGGGCATCCTGCCACAATCAGCATCAGAGGCACTGCGGATGGTGCTGGTTGAGCTGCAAGGTTCGTGGCGCTTCCCTCCACAGCTTTCCTACGGGAAATTGAACATCCTCCTGTAAAGTTTTCAGTTCGTCGTTTCCATTGACGTTCAGCGTCGCGTGCCTTCGTTGTATCAGTAGCTTCTTGACGTAGTTTGAATAAGTCAAGGACATCACGCGCGTTCGTAGCACTTGCTCCTGTCCCGGTTTTGTAGCGTAGTGGGCGTACCTCCCGTTGCGGCCTCCCGCGTACCTCCGGCGTACCTCCCGTTGCGTACCTCCCGTTGCGGCCACAGAGTCGTGGGATCGAAACCGGTCGCCGCTATTTTTATAGTGTAGGGGGAGAGGTGCATACAACGGAAGGACGCCGGACATAGCCCGGAGCAACAGCTGCTTTGCATCTAATTAATATAGACCTTGGAAAGTGCTCAGTGCTGGGACTCTGCAAGAAATGTGACACCTGGAGCTGTGTGGAGTTCTACGAATACAGGATCATATTCAGATACTGTAGCAGTATCTCTGTAAGTCTGACCACGAAGAGAAAAACAGAGAGAGAAATAGCAAAAATTTGGGTGTAAAAGTGGGTTGGGGGTGGTGTCCATATTCTAGGACACTGTTCACCTTTCTTGCCGACACCCAGCTAAGAATCAGCCGAAATTGGTTCTCTCAAAGAAGACGATCCGGGCTGTATGCGGGTACCGAAGCACATATATCCGATTGGCAGATGTGTGAATCCACAGTGTTGTTGTTTGATAACTTTTAAACGCGTTCAGACTTTCATATTTCGCCCGGTCATCCAGCGTGTCATGTATAGCATTAGAAAATAACAAGAAAGCCTACCTTTGGTGTACGATTTATGTAATATCAAAATGTTACGCACGTCAGGGAGAATATATTTTTTCGTAACCCTTGATTGAGCATGACAGACAGTCACAACGGTAATTACAGTGGTCATGTTTGGAAAAAGAAGAACTACAACCACAAGAAAGTTGTTTCGCGCGTTCTTCCCGGCCCAGTGCGAGATATGTATTTGTGTGTGTGTGTGTGTTGGTTTGTGTGTGTTTGTGTGTGTGTGCGTGTGTGTGTGTGTGTGCGTGTGTGTATGTGTGTGTGTGTGTTATGCGACGTTGTGCTTCTGCGGGTGGATAGTGCTTCCCATGCACTGGATTATCTTTTTAGAGTGACGTGCGACTCAACCTCGCATCGGGTATGTGCTGCGTGTGCGGCTAAAAGCCTTCCCGGCTTGCGCTCCAGAGTTAAGTGACTTGCTGTTCGTCCGCGCAAAACGCGCGAGAAGTGAGTGCCGAATTCACGGCGGGCAGGCGGAGCAACCGATCCCCTGTCAATCGCGGTTCCGACTTGCAACGCATGTTGTGTCGTTGTGTTCGTTCGAAGCGCATCTCTGGATTGTTTTGAAGTTGAATAAAATATATGCGTCAAACCCGGGCATTCGGTTCAGGGAGTTCCCTGCGATTCCACGAAAGAAGTGTCACGGGGCTTCAACGCTTTCTTTATGGGACGTACTCAGGTAAGAGAATATTCATGTCGTGTTATGGCGGTGTTGCAATTACCGGCCATAACAGCGTTTGTTTACACTTATTGGGATAGTCGCAAAATGTCCAAGCACTCCGGCACTCCGCTGAGCCCTGGCAGATCAGCCGGCGATTCATTTCGCAAAACATTCGACAGATGGCGCCGTAAGCATGAGCGTGTAAGCATGAGCGTGTCGCTACGCAAAACTGATGGGACGCTAATAAAACTCCTCTTGTGGTGTTTACGTAGAGCGACGCAAACATTTAGCGTTTACCGTATGCAAAGGCAACAAACGCTGTACTAAAACTCTCTATTATATGCCGTGAATGTGAAAAATTGTCGTCGTATGAATTGGTTGAAGGGTGCTTGTCCCGTGATACCTCGGTTCTGCTGGCCTTTGGAGATGACTAAAACAATGGCTTTCCGAGGTTTAACTTTATTACATCTGTTTCTTTATAGAAAGACAATACTTTATTGCTTCTTTAACGCGCGAAATGCGGACGTGGACAATAGAAAGGAGATGAAGACATCAGCGTCTCCTTTCTGTTGTCCGTGTCCATCGCTTGCGTTTTGAAGATGGAAATGTTATACCAACGCGCCCAAGAAACCACTTTTGGATGAGGCTATTGTTTTAAGTGCGGAGCACTTGAGGGGCTCGCCTCGTCGTCGTAGCTCGTTCGCTGGGCCCAAGTACAGCCACACGACGTGCAGTCGTAGCGGCTGTCGGAGCGGCGTAACCCAGAGGATTCGCATGCCAAGCGGCTTATATAGGCGCCGGACAGCGCCCAGAGGGCGACACGGAGCCCGCGACACTCAGCGCCCTCTTCGGCAGATATGCGCAACGCTGGGTCGGTCCCCGCAAGCCGTTACGTTCTTGGCTGGGGGCGCTCCTGTTTTTGCAGCGCGGATGAAGCTCATTAATCGCCCCTTTTGGGTTTAAAACGAAGTAAGAGATTGTACAGTAATCCTGCCACACAGTGCAGGTGAATGAAGAAGGATTTATTCGGTTGAATTCGCGTATGGGAATGCATATAAACGCCGCATCGGCGTGATGCCCAGAAGAGAAACGCTTTTACAGCCGGCCTGCTGGCAAAACGTTCTCAAAATCAGCACGTTTCCCTTCAAAAGAAAACGTAATCTATATTGTCCAGTACACAAAAGAGGAGGCTTTGTCTGCACATATATCAGAAGTTGCGCGATATTTGAGCGCGAGGTATTCCATTCATGTGACTGCACTTGCCACTGCAAAACTACTAACTTGACCACATGGGTGTTACATATGGGTCTTTGATCCGAATGCGATGCTCCATACATGCAACAGTATGAAAGTCACATTTGTTTGTGTATAGCGAAAGTGCTGCCGCTAAGAAGTTCCCGCTCTGCCAAGAAACTTTTGAGCTTCCAGGTGTAGTCAAGTACGCCAGCTGTATAAAAACACGCCCCCGAAAAGAAACTCTTCACGAGAAGGCTATCACATGAAATTCCATTGGGCGGGGAGGGGGCGGGGGGATGGAGAATCAGAACATCTAATAGGCGTATCAAAACCAATTACGGAATGTTCATATTCGGTTATTTTTTTCTCTCCACGCCAACGGGTCCGGCGTGAGACCTCTCTTAGAAAGAAATAGTAGCGCTTTTAATACCGTCAACACCATTGCCGCAAAAGTCACGGAAGAAACATTTCGTTCCATAAGGACACCCCTCACTGGTCCGGAGTGACCGGAATCACAACGGATGGGATGGATAAAGTGGTCCTCCGCCAATTCCTCCCCGAGCGCGAAATTTCGGCCTGTGTTCATATATTTCCTACTTTTATTGCGACACGATTTACCTCTATTTTTCTTTGCTGTTCAGTGCTTGGACAACAATTTAATTGTTTCTTTTGCAAGAAGACGGGGTGATTTTATGCTATCCAATAGCTTGCGAAACATTTGGGAACGTTAACGCGTATACGTGTCTGTTCCATACGTATTTATATGTATTTAATACGGCGGAATAAGCACGTAAAATATTACATGAAGCAGAGTAGAACCGCCGGGTGATAAACCACGCTACTAAACTGTGTTTGGGGGCCCTCTTTTTTACCATATTTATTGCGCACTTATGTGTATTTACCGCTTGCTAACCAGCATGCTAACATGCTGCTCGTACACCACGACAGCATGTAATCCGTTCGCTTAGTGTGGGTTTTTCAAGATTCAGTATCCACGCTTCAAATTTGCAAGAAAAAAAACGAAAATAAGGAAAATCCGGGGGAGAACGCAAAGCCTTGAACACGCCCTTCCCAGTCGTGTCAACCCTGGGGCTCGGCAGCAAGGCGACATTTTATCGGCGCCCCGTTTTATTTGGAGGCTTCTCCCTACTACAATAAATTTCTGCATGACTTTGTTGCAGTATGCACTAGATATACACGCAAACAACGTTATGACACACGTTTTTGAGAAGTTGCGTTCACGGGCGCTGAAGGCGGTGTGCGCGGAGGATCCGACCCAGAGTTGCGAGGGTCTGCCGCGTCCCGCGGGTCTGGGTCAGTCCCGTCCACGGCTGGCGCTGCGCTTGCCCTGCAAACTTCGCTCTCCGCAGCCTATAGTCATAAACGATCTAAACTCATGAGCCGCTGGTGCTTGTCATACATCTCCCCATTGTTTAGCGCAAACAAAACTAGGTACATTTGAGGCGACATATACGTAAATAACCGGCAGAGCCCGCGTTTATGTAGTTAGGAACGCTCGTTTGGTTGGTGTTTACGACAGTAAGCGAAACAAAAGTGGCATGGCCATGCCAGCACATGCAGGAGGAAAAGCAAGCGCAAAAAGAACACAACTCCCGCTGGCGCATTTTCAAGGCAGGGGGCGCGCGAGCACTGCAGCGGCGGGGAATTATAATTGCATTGGGAGGTAGCAGTGCTTTGCACTTCCTACAGCTTTCGAATTTAGTGGAACGGCTTTAATTTTTTCAAGACGTGTCGCTGTTCTAGCAGAAATAGTGCATCTACTTTTCCCCCCCAAACTACACAAGGATAATGCTCGGCTCCGTAGGCTTTGTGGGCGCTAACTCCCAGTGAAGTTTGCCCAGCCAACGCCAACTGCGGTGGCAGCACAGAAGACTCACCCTGAGCTGGTTTTCGCTTCTATTCCACAACTGCCACAGCCGGTAGCCATCTAAGTTGGAGCTTGGATAAGCTTGAAGGTCATCCTTATGGAACGAATCGTTTTCTTAGTTTATACCACGAGCAGTAGAGCTATTGCTATAAAAAATAAAATGGACTGCCGCTGTCTCCTCATAACAATTTTGCGCTTCACAAAGGAGGGCTTTTTAATCTTGTTGCTCTAACCACTTGGCTAGCGTCTCGTGTTGGCTAATGACTGCGTGCTCTTTCCGTTAGCGCATACGCTTGAAAAAAATTCAATATTGGAGTAAACTGATGCATTCTCATTTCAGCAATGTGTAGGTGCATTGTCGATCCTCGCTGCAGGTTTTGCCATCGTGACAGGTAAGCGAAATTTTTCATAAAGGAGTGCAATAGCGCGCAGTGCATTTTGTTGAATCTGGGTATTTCTTTAATGAATTTCTTAGTTTTGCACTATGATTGCCGCCTCCACGCACAAAGACAAATGATGGTAGAATATCTTTGACCGGTACACTGAGTTACCAACCGTGATTCCTAATCAAATAACAGATAAGCACTGCGCTAGGGTTGCAACACCTTTTTTGGACGGCAATGGGACCACGGAAATGAGGGCAGTAACTACTGAAGATTTCTGTGTTGTCCGGCATGTTGACTGCTTAGGGTGTTACCAAACAAGGATGATTGAAAGGAGCCATGAAGAGAAAACAAAAGTTTGTTTTATTCGAAAGATTAGGTGTTTCATAGTACCCCAAGCGCTTTCCCGGAAGCAAAGGAGGCTTTATTCACTGATAAATAGGGCAATTTAAGCCAAAATTTTAAATCTCCCGCTAAAAGTGCACATTTCGTGACGTGAACAACGGCGTCATACGAGCCCGTCCAGGAAACAGTTACTTAGTATGTCGACTCCATATAGCACCCACACGCGGGAGTCAGACAGGAACCGGAACTCGTGCCGAAACCGAGACGGCGGCCATTTTAAAAATACTAGTAAAACCTAGTGCACCCGCAGCCCTAGTCATAAAATCGCCTGATCCGGAGAACAAAACTCTCGCCGAGAAGCTCGGGCTTGCATTTAACAACCTCACACAACCTTAACGCTCAATGCTTCTAAGTGCACGAGCGGCAGCAGCTGTGGGATACGCGGATGGACCGGAAAGCGACCATTCCGCGATAGCCACAACAGACGAACGCCCAGCCGTCGGCACCGCTTCCTCGTCAGCCCCGTCGCGACGGACGAATACATACTGGTACGTATGTGCAGTATTTTTATTACGGTTAATAATCGTTCAATTTCATAGCAGTATCGCTTATGCCAGTTGGTCGGTGTCGTGTATGAAAAGCCGTTCGCGCGAGCTCTCTGCTCCGACCAGAAAGATACGAGCGTCAATGCGCGGTGTGTATGGCATTTTTTTCTCCAAGATCAGAGCGCTTTGACGGCGATTTGACGAAGTCGACGACGAGCGGCAGCATGTCCCAGGAGTGAGCTAACGTAAGGGACCCTGCCTTAATCACTTCCTCGGAAGGGAAGCGAGCACACTCGTACTTCCTTTAGCTCCCTTTCTCCTCCGTTTGCAAAGTTCACAAAACCTTGCCACTTGCTTCGCCGAGGTTCGTCGTTGGGCAGCACATGAAAGGAGATCTCCTCACCGGCGGGAATGTCGCACTCCCTCGACGAGTTGAGCGTACTACATGATCACAACGGAGCAACGAAATTTCATTGTAAAGTACTCGAACAAACTGAAGTGTTCAGTGGTTGTAAACTGGAAACGAGCTCGTAACGACACCAGCAAGCCAACACCATTTCGAAACTTGTGCGACGACTGGCACAATCTCGTCGCTGCTTGCTGTTCCTTACTCCCCTCGTTTCTATTTTTACCTTTGCTGGTTGGCGATATGACGGCCAACCTCCTGTCAAGGAATCAAGATACCAAGCAAGGTCGCGGCTGTACGTGCTGGAACGGTTCGTTGGCCCCGAAGAGCCTCGAACCTGAAAATTCGTCTGCGCGACGGCGAGATGTCGAGCTCGGCCGGCGGCACTTTCGTACGCATTCGCGTACACTTTTGCGTGTTTGTTCAGAACTTCAACCGTTTACTCCACCGTTCTTAGTGTCATAAAAGGAATGTGCAGCATGTTTAAAGGGCAAAGAGCTCACTATGCAAACTGGTAAGCCCTGCCTAACTTGCGTTTGCTTTTGCCGGCCTCCGCCAATCGTAGAGCATTCTCGTGTGACATCATGGGTTCTGTTGCGGGAAATGAGCTGGTGGGTCGCATGGTCATTCCCTTTTTTCCTAATTATGTAGCCTATTTGAGCGAAATTTGTGTTAAAAGTGGTGTCAGTATGGTTCTAACGAGGCAATCTTTCAAATTAACCAAACACGTGTTTTCTCTTCATGGTTCCTTGAAGGCAAACGTCACAGCGGTGCGGAAGAGCCGGTAGAACTAGTTCTGAAGGCTCAAAAATTGATTGAAAGAGGGGCGTTCTAAATACGTTTCCATTCTCTCTCCTAATCGCTCAGACAGCTGGGACTTTTAGCTTCGTTTTTATTCTAAATTTCGTCAAATATCGTCTAACATTTCGTAACCACGTTTCTCACACAGTTCGACTTGACGGAACTGCATTTTACACCTTTCGCCACAGCTTCACTTTACACTGTAACCGACAACCATCAAAAGAAGTTACTGGTACAGCGCGCTTATGCACTGCCCCTCGTTATAAATAATTTTTTCGTTGCTTATCCATCCACAGCGTCCCGCTCAAAATTTCGACCACTTAGGAACATAGCAAATTCACTGCAAGGAAGTGGTATTTATTTAGCAGGCTGCCAGGAGTCAACTTGGGTATGATCACTATAAAATATTCTGCAGATGTGTGAAAAGCTTTTCTGTAAATTTTTGCCAGAGTTACAGGCCACACATTTCAATGGGTTAATTTTCATGGCACGTGCTAGAGCAACTTGATGAACTTGAGACTGCGCACAAGGCAAGCTTTTGCCTTCAGTATTATATAAACGAAAATAGTTCGCATTGCGCAATATAACTCCCTAGTAATCATTTCAGAAAGCACCACAATCAGTCGGGAAGCTGCACTTAAAACAGGTCAGAAACGATTCAAATAGGTAAATTTGCAATCCACTTGCAATTCACTTGCAGATTTTTCTGGAAACCACAGCTTTTTATAATATACCTGACATTTAAGAAAAGCTGCCATATATTTAGAAAGTGCTAATGAACCCCAAGATTGTTTTGAACCAAGTCATCATATCAAAAAAAGTTTCACTTGCAGCAAGGTTTATCTAATTTTGAACTTAAACTTGAAATATTTATCTGGTGTTCGCCTTTAGTATTTCACTTTTATGGTACAGCGTGTCATATGGTCAAATATTTGTAGCAAAATAACTTACGGAATGCTGATTTGCGTGGGGCACTACTATGGCCTATATTTAAAACAGCCCTGTTATACTTCAAAAGAAAATGCCATGTATCGTCGAAAATAATAAATTTACGGAATGTTGGTTTGCGTTGGGCACTACTACGCCCTATAATTACAGCATCATTGTTATCCTTCAACACAAAATTATATGTCTAGTTGAAAATATTAAAAGTAACTGACTCTGATTAAGAACGGGGTCACGATTTAAGGAATATATTTTATGGAAAGTAGGCCGACTCTACTTTTTAAACTCATTCAGCGGATACACAAAAACGAGACTCGCAAAATGCCACGTGGAATTGTAAGTACATACGCCACTCGTTATCCAAAAAGAAAGCTGCCACCAATACGAACAAACTTTGCGCGACAAACAATACCGTATGAAAACAGTAAACGCTTAAATACATTAGATGTGAACCTATATTTTCACCGGTCTTTCTCTTGCTTTAAAAAGAAGTCCAGAACATTTTTCGTCCATTTAGGCATCTCTTTAATAATGTGATCACACGCTCGAACTGTGTACTACGCAGTACTTATTATATCTGCCCCTTTCTATAGTTATCTTGCATGTGACAATAACGCGAATGGGCTATGTTTTCTAATGATGAAAATGGGGCATATGATTAGTTTTCTTTATTGATTTGTGGATTTGTGCTTAATCCGCACTGTATGTGCGTTTCATTTGCCTATTTTTGCATTATTTATGAGAGGTTCCTTTTGAGGCACAAAACCGCAAAGCTGAACTGTTCATTATGTTCTGAATGTATGCACGGAATGTTGTAAAGGCGCCCAGGCCCCATGGGGCATTTGTTGTCTGGCCTTGGTGTCCTCTTAGACACTGTCTGAGAACAATAAGTGAGAAAAAAGCAATTTTCTTGCAGCTCTACGTTACTCGAATGGCTACATACTGTATTAAGCGCATCTAGATTTTCGGTATAGCTGACGTGCTGTGCGCAAAAGCAACGTTAAAATTAGGGTACGTGAAGAACTTCGATATCAAGCAATGCAGAAAACCCTCCTTATGAACTGCCAGAAAATTTTAGCAGCCAGGACAAAAGAAGGGGGGAGAAGGGGAGACGGAGAGCTTCGGGGAGAGCTTTGGGCACCCCTAAAATGTCCTTGCAGAACCCCTGGAGTCCCTGGACCTCCATATTTGGAACACTAATGTATGTCATTTACCCAACAGTTCAGCTACCTCCTGTTTTTCCGGTTGAACTAGTCGTTCGATAAAGCCTTAGACCGCAGTTATAAGTTGTCCTCATAGGGATCATTTATGTACGCATCTTCAACACTAAACTACCTCATTTTAATTTTTAGTCCAAAATTTCGTGTTTTGTAATCGTTTCCTGTGGTTCTTTAGTTTTATTTCAATATGGATGAAAGTTGACTATTACTTTCTGTCCTTTAGAGCAAATCTTAATTTTTTGTGTGCAGCGCATACTGCACTGCTCGGAATGTTTACCTTGTAGACGACGCCTAATAATCATGCTTTGTTTCAGTGTTCGATTTTCCTCTTTTCTGGTGCAACATACTGATCGGATTTTGTGGAACCTTCTACACCGCCTTTGTGAGTTTAAGGACACAATAAATAATAGCGCAATTTAGAAGCAACTTTCCCTGAAAAGATATAATGCCCTGTGCACCAGAACACTCTCTGAAAATCCCACAAGTTTATCCCCGTATCCGTACTTCTGAAGTGACACAAAGCCAGAGTGGAGGTGACACCCGTGCGTATTTAACACAAGCAAGCAGACACACACACGCCCGCACACACAAATACCCGCAGACACACGCAGCGAAACGCACAGATCCTTACTCAGATTTACTGTTCTAATTTCTTGGCACACTGATTGATTTCGTTACACAAAATAATGTTTTAATTTAAAATAAGGCTCCTTTGTACGCATGAACGTACCCACTGAGAAAATGATTAATCTAGCCTAAGGTAATTAGCTGTTCTAACGGCAGGCATTGCACTCAGCAAACACATTGTGTCAGTGCGTCGCGCTGTGCCAACTCCCCATACTTCTGGTGCAAAAACTAGGATTTCTGTTTCAAAGGGTGACGTTAAGTTTTAGATTGTTTTTCACGCAACCGCAAACCCGCGTTTTTCACGCTACCCAACGGACACAAACGACGAATTTGTGCTCGTTTAACTACGTGTAACTCGTTGCAGATTATTTTTCGTTGCAGATTATTATTATTCTCCTGAATTTCAGGCCCAAATATGTAGTAATTTTGGCTGAAAATATAGCTGTCTTGCCTGTCATATATTCAGCGCCCAGCGAATGAATTGTAACATGGGCAGGGATAATTTACGAATATTTTATAGCCTTTCTATAAATGTGTATATTATTATATATTATTGCCATCAAACCATGTCGTTCAGAACTAACAGTATATTGTCCCTTCCAAGCACTGAGTTACGTTCAGTTTTATATACCAAAAGCTTGAACACCTTAACGCTAGAGTTGGGACGATAATGTTAAAACTTTTCTTCCAAAGTGAGCATCGTATACGCAAACAATTCTTCTTTGCATTTTTTGTCGGGACAAGGGCGGCCTTAGGGGTGTCGTTTGGACGGACTGCCTGCAGCTGATCCTCATTTTTCTCGGACCTGGAGCGGTTATTACGATGATTGTTATTGATCTGAACAATTCAAGCAGCACACCCAAGAACTTGAACAGCCTGGATGGCAGGAAATACTTTGGCAAGTACGTCACAACGCAATGCGCGCTTACTTTGCTTTTCACATTCAATACTCCCTCGTTATCAGTGAATCAGTTTGTCCGTAATTCTCGATGCATTCTAAGCTTTTCATAGTCTCTACTGCTCTGCAGGGAGATCGAGCGTTTGCCGCTTTTTATGAAGTGCCGCTTACCCCAAATTCAGTGTACTTCCCCAAAACCTTTGTTAAAACAAAGGTGTACTTTATACCAAATGCGACGACGCATTTCCTGAAGAAACCTTAAGCTACTGCTCCACAAAGTTCTAATTATGCAAAGTAGAATTGACTTAAGGAATATGAAAGGCGGGATATTTACATATATGGAAATACGCTTCTGACGCACTCAAATATCAACTTACAGACAGGACTGCTGAAATTGGAGGCTTGAAACGCGTGCTTAGATGTTCGGTAAAGCTGCTTGTTTTTTGGAAATTATACTGTTAAGGGAGTGAACAGTGTCTCGTTGTCTAGTCCCAAATTTCTGATAATCCTCGAGACTACTTAATAAATTCATTTTCTTTTTGCTGGTATGTGTAACTTATAAAATATACAGAAATTATTTCCGGACTTTCGTCCTGACCAACCCCTCTATGGCAAAACTTGAAGTTGGTGTACATTCGGGGCATTAACAAATTATTTATACTTCTTCGTCCATTTACTAGACCCAAACATCTTTGCTGAGGAACGCTACCCGTACAACTGATCAAAAATATTCAGTGAAGCGTAGACTAACACGCAAGAGTTGAATATTGAAGGTGCTGTAGGTGAGCATTGCCGGACGCCTAGTCATATTTTAGCATCGTTGTTTCTTTGCATAATTTCGGTGCTAGTAATCATGTTCATATAGGTCAAAAAGGCCGGCTTCTTCTTCGCAGCGAGAGGTGAATTCAAAGTCATCCTCAGCATTGTAGGCTTCCACCAGCTCTTCGTCATCGACTCGAGAGAGCGGGGGTGGGATCTGCAAGTTGTCTCGGGAAGGAGTTGCAGACTCGTAGCCATGTCGCCAATTATCCCTAATGGCTCCTAGGAAATGCGGCAGTTGTGGTGACCTCTTCAACGCAGGGTGACTTTTCAGTTTTATCGTTGGCGCTAGAGATTTTTTTTTACATGCACAGTAGCGCCTGATACCAGCGCTGGAGTTTTTTCTTGCTAAAGCCACTGTGCCTACTCGGTCGCCCCGAGGCAAGCGCTCCTCAGCGCTCGCCATTTTTGCCCTCCTCGTGGTTTTTGCGAGTTCCTTTTGGTAGAGTTACTCCGCGTGCCACGGAAGCTCCGTTGTCCCCGCAGGGCAGGCGCTCACGAGCGGTCTCGAGCGCTCGGAATTTTTTTTAATATTTCTGCCTGCAACAGCGACCTTACAGCTTGTACATATGAGACCTTCGCTGTTAAGAACAAATTTACGAACTTCACAATAAGAAGACTCAAACGGGCGTGGAAACGTTTTCGAAATAAGTTCGCATCGATTGACAGCAAACGGCTAGACCCAGCGACTTGAAATGCGGCAGCACATGCTAATGATATACCAGGAGCTCAATTAAGCTATTTCCTCAATACACGAGCTGAGGAAATAGGAAGGCCTCATTTATAGCATCTGGGCAGGGGATACGGGGACGGGCCTTGGTACATTTATAACAGGCGGAAAGGCCTAACCGGAACAGCGGGAGGCAATCGCAAGGAAGATCGCCGCAGTTCATCTTTCTGCTTGTGGCGTTTGTGTCTGATGGCTGCCGGTTTTACGCCCGTCAAAGATGAGGTGGCAGGTGCCTATGATGGTTATATTGGCAATGCAGGAAGAGCAAGATACCGCTGGTACAGGGCTTTTCTGTCGTATTGCGGATTGCTTTAAGATGATAATAAAAAAAACAGCGTCATAGAAGGCAAAATCCACGAACAAGCGATCTATCAGTCTTCGTTGCCGGTACCAAACTATCAGTTTTTTTTTAATTGACTCCGCTTTTCAATGAAGGCTTTAGTATCACAGTTATTGGGATTAAATTCTTGGGTGGTGGTAAAATATTTTTTGGTCAGCACTGATAAGAAAAAATTATGCCTTTTTCTTCACCACAAAAACTCCATCCGTAAACCCAAATATTACCATTTGAATGAAATCACTTGCATAAACAGTTTAGTAGCAAATATGGCCGTCACTTTCTCTCAAAATAGGTCTAGAGGGGTGATGTGCAGAACACAAGTGCAGCGGGTATCAAGGACTGTTGTACTACTAGGGAAGTGGAATTTTTAAAGTACTGGATGTGAAATTGGATATTCATGTTTCACTGTTTCTGCCTCACCCTAAACTGTTTTTTTCCGGCGTGGGCTACCCCGACAACCAAAAAATATTTTGATGCAAATACATTAAAAAGGCCATAGAAATCGGACAGGAAGAGCCACGAACACTGAACATGTCTTCACGCAAATTCTCCTTATTTCAGTTCGCAGCTTTTATAACTTTGCATAGAAAAAAAATAGGATATGCTTTACATACCTTGTCGAATGTCATTGAGTCATTTGTAAAGTA
Organism: Haemaphysalis longicornis; assembly: GCF_048455015.1. Lineage (NCBI taxonomy): Eukaryota > Metazoa > Arthropoda > Arachnida > Ixodida > Ixodidae > Haemaphysalis > Haemaphysalis longicornis. The sequence continues at coordinate 123,611,375 of NW_027526460.1, forward strand.
TTGAACAGCATACAAATTTTGAACGAGTTGACCTAAAATTGGCCTTAAACAGGTTTTGCGCCACACATTGGACCCGGGTGATTCAGCACACACTTCCCTTATTCCTTCAGAGCCTCTGCGCCCATGACATTATTACTGATCGTGCGTGAAACATCGTAAAAACGTTTTTAAATAAAATTATTTCTCGCAAAATTTATATGCAGATGTCTTCGGTGCAATTGTTTGTGTATATGCGCCCCGTAACATCAATGCATGTTTTTAAGAAGGTTGCTGACTTGTTCAATTCCAATAATTTACCTTTTTTGAGCCCATTCGCTGAATCTTAGATATCTCAGTTTTTTTTAGTCGCTATTATGTGGGTACTTACGTGGCAGAGGTCCAAAAAGATCGCGATTCAAAGTGCGTTATCGCTAGATTAGGGTCTTTTGTTTGTATTCTTGTTTCCATCTGAATTTTTGTCCCCATTCACCAAAGCTTTCACGTACATTTTTTCCTGTGACGTAGCCTTTCTGATGCTGCTGGCGCTGAAGATATTAGCGCCGATTTTGGCGATTTCCATGAACTTTTGAAACTAATCAGCATTTCCTGCTCTGGGGGAAGACCCCGGTGGTTTCGGCAGTTCGGCCGGCACCTACGGGAGCGACATTCTGGCACAGCGTATCATTTTACGTCCGAATGTCTATGGCGCCATCCGTCACACGAGCTCAGCGGAGTTCATTGCTTTAGGGTGTCGTTTATAAATAACGCTGACAAGCGCAGAGCTCCTTCTGAAGGCGGAAACGCGACGCGCGCGACCGCGGCAAGCGTATGCCTGCACGGTGGGCAAAGATCGTGCGCGATCCGGAGAACGCGGCAGCAGCTCGAGCTCGTCGCCGCCCTCCAGATTCGGGCTATTACCGAAAATCAGTTGGCCGATGCCTGAAAGGGGGTGATAGTGCGGTGAAACATTATGCTGGGAATCGTCGTCGTCGTGGCTTAAAAAAGGGATGACCGAATAATTGGGGAGATGCTAAGCCTTTTCTGCGCGACCCGGCCTTGGAGGCAAATGTTCGCCGCCGCCGCGCAGCAGGCAAGAAACGCAGTCTTAGGTGGAAATCTTCAATAACTGTAGTGAGCGAGCATGTTGGGTATGGGGACCCGCTATAGGGCCTTCAAACGCTTCTATTACCTGAGCTAGACCTGATGTGTCGTCCCAATCACGGAGACGTGAAAAGTAATGCCATGAAGCCGGCTGTAGGTGGACTCTGCTGCCAAAAATGAAAAGCCGGACACACCGCCAGCCGAGCCGATGGCTGCGCGTACATTGCAGGGCTCAGAGAACTGTGAAGTGTCTCTACGTTGTTTTGCTCCGAGATTAGTAGCTAGTAGAATGCGCATTCTTTGAGGAGCACGGAAAGGACGAAAGATCGAGCGCTTGTCGCATCTGCAAACTATATTAGCGTTCCTTTGAAGTGGACGTGAATCTGACTGATTCGCTACAAATGGCATTGAAAACCTTTCTGCTGCCCTTTTCACTCAACCTGCTCTCCCTTTCTGCACCACTCTTCAGGAGAAAAGTTGGATAGAGGTTTGGACAATATTCATCTGCACCGTAAAGATTGCCATATCATCAACTGGGTGAATGCACACTGCAGCTGGCGGGACGAGGTGGTACTACAAAAAAAGGAGCATCTGTGGGCTCATGACGGTTGGTGCAGACCTCGCGCTATTCAGGGTGTAGAAAGCAGGGTTTGTCATTATTCCGCTTGAGCGGTGGAACGATGTGTATCGCTTATATACTTTTTTAGAATGGCAGCGCTTTTGGCTTTGTTGATTCCCACTTTTCGTACAATAGGCGGTTATTCCAAGGCGAGTTGTCTTGTAATAAGAGATAGTGGTGAAAGACTAAACGACAGATCGACATTCACATTCTCTGGTTGGTCCAGGTACAAGAAAAAACACCTAAACGTTTACGCGTATTACTAAGCATGTGCTCTCCTTTCGCCCCAGAACAAACGCTTCGGAAATAATAAATTT
>NW_027526460.1:123618390-123627275 GCF_048455015.1 Haemaphysalis longicornis
AGAACTGTCCAGGGAGCGGCGCCTTTAAGTTGAGCGTAGAAAACAAATAACAAGAGTAACAGGTAGACCACGCAATAAATAATAAAACTGAAGTAAACAAACAAGCACAATCTTCCCAAAAACAAAATCTTTGTTGCAAAACATTATACCGTGGAATTGTAGGGGCCTGTTGAAAAATTCTACGACATTTACGAAATATTGTCAGAACACAAGCGAGAGGTAATTTGTCTCCAGAAAGCACATCTGAAAGCAAAACACTTACACTGTCTGACACAGTACACGGTTTTTAAAAAGGATAGAGATGGCTGCACTCACTCCTCCGTAGGTGTTGCCTTAGTCGTTCAAAAGTCCATTGTTTTTCATCAGATAAGCCTGCAAACTAACCTTGAAGCAGTTGCCATAAGGGCGATTATCTTTGATAAGCTAATAACTGTTTGCTCATTCTATATACCGCCAGAGTACTATCTTCAGGCTAATGAATTTGAAACTTTAGTTTACCAACTACCGCAGCCTTTCATACTCATGGGTGATTTTAATGCTCATCATCTCATCAACTCTGGGGTTATGCACGTGCCGATACACGAGGAAGACTTATAGAAAAATTCTTGCTCTCTTCTGGCAACTGCTTATTTAACAAAAAACAGCCGACTTATTACAACATAACCCACAACAATTACTCCGCCATCGATCTCGCAATAGGTTCCCCAACTCTCTTTCTATTAGTAGAAAGGAGTGAAACACCAAATTCCTACGGTGGTGACCATTTTCCTGTTGCACTAACCGTAATAGGTAGCCCCACAATTCCAAAACACCCACAACGATTCGTGAAGAGGAAGCCGACTGGAAAAAAATTCAGGGTGATGTCCCAACTGTCGTATGCCTAAATAGAAAAGTTAGATATTGATGAAGAGACAGATATAATTACTGCACACATAATACAGGCACCACATTCCTCAATTCCCCAAACGTCTGGTAGAAACAACAACAAACGGAGGCCTTGGTGGAACGAGACGTGCAAGATAGCTCACAAACCACAAAATAAAGCCTGGGCAGCCCTCAGAAAGTATCCAACTACTGTAAATATCATCCCCTTCAAAAGCGCAAAGGAAAATGGCCGCCGAATCAGACGAAAGGCGAAAACTGACAGCTGGAAAACATTTCTTTCTTGCATAAACCCTTACACTGATACTCACACAGCATGAAAAAAAATTATTGCAGTATAAGGAAGAAACACAAACACCCTAGCACTTGGTAGCATAGCTGGAGACATGCTTGAAGATCAAGCTAACGCCCTTGGGCAACACTTTGAGAGTGTCTCCAGCTCCTCACCACACTGCACAATTCTTGGAACACAAAAAGTCCGTGGAACAGAAGCCTCTACGGAAAAAGAAAGACCGCATAGGCTACAACTGCCCGTTCACCAAACATGAATTTGCGATTGCACTTTCGACCGGTAGGAAAACTGCTCCAGGGGCTGACAAAATTACTTCCAATGCTAAAAAAACGGAAGGATACCTGTTTACCTGCCAGCTACAGCCCGATTGCATTAACAAGCTGTTTATGCAAGCTTTTGGAGAAAATGATAAACAGACGCCCTGTTTATTTGTTAGAGCATAACGGGATTTTAGACAAGTTTCAAGCGGGCTTTCGCTCGGGAAGGTGTACAACGGATGCCCTTGTGGCCTTTGATGCACATGCGCGTGAAGCCTTCGTGCATAAACAACACTGTATGTCTATATTCTTTGACCTAGAAAAGTTCTGTCATACTACGTGGCGTTATGGTATTCTACTCAATCTTTGTTCATTCGGAATCTGTGGCAATATGTTAAATGTCATAGAAGACTATCTGTCCCACAGGACATTCCGAGGGAGAATTGGCCACGTTTTATCACGCGCTTTCATCCAAGAAAACGGTGTACCTGAGGGAGGTGTCTTGAGTTGTTCACTTTTCATCGTCAAAATGAATTCTTTAAAGAACAGTCTACCCCGCTCTCTCTATTACTCTTTATATATGGATGATGTTCAGATAAATTTGAAGTCTTGCAATATGGCCATTTGTGAGAGACAACTCCAACTTGGAGTGAACAGCCTCTCAAAGTGGATGCGAACGGTTTTAAATTTAACTGTGACAAAAGCAGGTGCGTACTTTTTACTAAGCTACGGAGCATGCGGGCAGACCCATGTGTGACTATTTAAGGGACGCCCATCCCGGTAGCAAAAGAGCACAAATTTTTCCGAGTGTTACTGGATGAAAAATTATCCTTTATTCCTCACATAAAACAATTACGAATAAAATGCACGAAAGCACTAAATATTCCAAAGATTCTTTCACGTCAGTCATATGGCACGGGCAGAGCATGCTTACTAAAAATTTTCAACAGCCTCGTAAGATCGAGGCTTTATTATGGTAGCCTAGTGTACCAGTCAGCCCCAAAAGATGCTCTGAAACTATTGGACCCTGCCTATCATTTAGGCCTGCGGTTGGCGACAGGTGCTTTTCGTACGAGCCTATAGAAAGTTTTTTTGTAGAATCTGACACGTGGTCATTGGAAAACTAGCGTGCTTACACCTCCTTGTTTTATGCTGTAAAAACAACCTCTGTCATAAAGCCCACATCCAACCTCTTATTTCATGACACATCCACTGTTTCTTTGTTCGTTAAGCGGCCATCACTTCCGCAGCCCTATGCAATAAGCGTAAATACTGTAGCCTCCAACTAGGGCATTTCCTTCAAAGACTCCTACAAAACCTCTTTAGCTGATAATATAGCCCCATGGAAGCTATCGCCTGTAGCATGCGACATGTCTTTTGCAAGCAATAACAAAAACAAAGCACCTACTGCCTTAATTCAACAGCACTTTTTAAGTCTTCAGCATAAATGTCAATGTGCAGAGTTCTATACAGGCGCGTCCAAAACAAACTCTGCAGTGTCATGTGCTGCACTTGGACAGAACCTCTGCGCTTCAAACATCCTAAATCCTTGCAGTAGCATTTTCACAGGTGAAGCCCTAGCCATTGCACTGGCTATAGAACACATGATAAAGAACAAAATAGTTTGCTAGGTCATATACACTGACTCTCAGTGTGGTGACAGCCCTGTTTTAATCGAAGGGGAATAAGAACGCAGTCTTCAATTCGCTCATCCACGCTATAATAATAATAATAATGTTTATTCACACTTCTAAATACAGAACATTACCCAGCCCGCATAAGCCGCATGGCTTGTGTGCGCCGCTGGGCAGTCACAGGAGGGCGCGAATTGGGACACAATGGGAATAGAAAGCTCAACGAGCCCAACAATCGCAAGGAAAATATCTGAGCAACTGCCGCGCCCAGAAGAAAAAAAAAACGCCAAGGTACGTTTTACCTACATACAGTCAGTCGCACTTGAAATTGTTACAATGGTGTTTTAGGTCCATCAAAAACAGTGCAATGCATTCATTCATGACAGCATATTCGATGGGGCTCAAAATTACTGTCTGCTGGGTTTCTGGTCATTGTAGAATAGCAGGAAATGAGGCTGCTGATAGAGAGGCAGCTGTCGGTGCCCTTCGTAGAGATGTGGACACAATGTCAGTGCCTTACTGTGACCTGAGATCGCTCATTAAAAGAAAACTCCTGGAACACGGGCAGAAACACTTGGACACGCAAACAGAAAACAAACTCCATACACTTAAACCACAAATAGGTAGACACATAACTGCAAAACTACACAGGTCTGTAGAAGTTGCTCTGTGCGGTTTAAGTATAGGGCACACACATGGCACACATGGATACCTCTCAAATGAAACACCACGGCTGACAGGTGACAAATGTAGAGGCAATATTTGTGTACTCCATATCCTAATTGAATGTAAGTCACTCGAAACAATAAAATACAATTCGCTATTATATACACACAACACATACCACTACACCTTGCGCACTTTCTCTCGGATGGAGGAATAATAAGTTTCAAAAAAGTGTTAGACTACTTGGCCAACGTTAATTTTTTAATGAAAATTTCTTATCGCACGTGACCCCAGCTTGTCCGTCACTAGTGAGGACACTGCTGAGGTACTTTTCCGTGACACTCAGGGGCCTCATCAGTTTGGAATACGCAAAAACTTCCCGTGGCACCCTGATTTTTAGCCCAAATCTTTTTATACTCTCACAACTAGTTTTATTCACTTTTCACAGACAATCATTGGCCCTATACACCAATTTTACATAAGCACCTTTTAACGAAAGCATTCAGCATATACCTCATCTGCGACAAAACACACCCTTGTTTTGACGCTTTGGACTAGATGCCCTTGCGCCATTAGGCACAATCATCATCATCATCCTCCATCCATCCATCCATTCATTCATCCGTAAATACATACATACATACATACATATACATACATACACACATACATACAAGAAAAGAAAACTTCGAACAAGGTACAAACCACGATTGCTACCAACGTTTCAGCAGAGACTTGTCTTCGTTCAGAGACTTCTTTTCGTCAGGCCTGGGGAAGGCAAGTCTTTTTGCTAAAATTTTGGCAACAATCGTGGTTTCTACTTTGTTCGAAGTTTTCTTTTCTTCTGTTCTCTAACATGTTTCAAGATTGCTCCCTACATGTATACATACATACATACATACATGCATACACGCATACACACATACACAACTACGAACGACGTCCCAAGACAGACTTCTTAAAATACCGTCAATGGTTTGTAAAACATAAAAAAAAATACAAATACTATAAAGAGACGAGCATTTCATACGAAAGGAGGCACATTTGACATTCGGAGGCGCTGTATGGGTCGAACCCGCAAATGCCAAATGTCCGTTCGCAAGAACATGCATACAAAGTACGCAGCGAAACTGAGTCCAGCCTGGATGTCCAGTGCGAAAATTGTGCATGCCGTCCATTGTTTGATGGTTGTTTGAATCTGCTGAGCAGCACAGCAGCGACATAGTACCATCCCCATAGTGCACTGGTATGTACGGTGGAAATATGGACGGTACAGATGACACTTATATGAGCGTGCCACCTTTCGACTCAACAGAAGAAAAATTTTTTTTGGTTTTCATGCTCCTCAGGGTTTGTTAAGTTTATATAAGAGCGCGCCCATTCTAAAGGTTCCCTATTTTTATCTTTTCATTCTTTATTTTGCGTTGCTGGCGTGTTTTATATGTTGCGAGTGTGCTTATTAAAATTCAGTGAAGCTTGCACTCACCCGAAATACTTAAATTGCGAAGATTTTATAGCTGATCATTGCCGGACACATAGTGAAGATTGCGTATCAGTCTGTATTTGCATAGGTGTGGTGCAAGTATTCCTCATCATATGAATCGAGATGGAAAATTTCGTAGGTGATCATTGCTGGACACATAGTGAAGATTGCGTATCAGTCTGTATTTGCATAGGTGTGGTGCAAGTATTCCTCATCATATGAATCGAGATGGAAAATTTCGTAGGTGATCATTGCCGGACACATAGTGAAGATTGCGTATCAGTCTGTATTTGCATAGGTGTGGTGCAAGTATTCCTCATCATATGAATCGAGATGGAAAATTTCGTAGGTGATCATTGCTGGACACATAGTGAAGATTGCGTATCAGTCTGTATTTGCATAGGTGTGGTGCAAGTATTCCTCATCATATGAATCGAGATGGAAAATTTCGTAGGTGATCATTGCTGGACACATAGTGAAGATTGCGTATCAGTCTGTATTTGCATAGGTGTGGTGCAAGTATTCCTCATCATATGAATCGAGATGGAAAATTTCGTAGGTGATCATTGCCGGACACATAGTGAAGATTGCGTATCAGTCTGTATTTGCATAGGTGTGGTGCAAGTATTCCTCATCATATGAATCGAGATGGAAAATTTCGTAGGTGATCATTGCTGGACACATAGTGAAGATTGCGTATCAGTCTGTATTTGCATAGGTGTGGTGCAAGTATTCCTCATCATATGAATCGAGATGGAAAATTTCGTAGGTGATCATTGCCGGACACATAGTGAAGATTGCGTATCAGTCTGTATTTGCATAGGTGTGGTGCAAGTATTCCTCATCATATGAATCGAGATGGAAAATTTCGTAGGTGATCATTGCTGGACACATAGTGAAGATTGCGTATCAGTCTGTATTTGCATAGGTGTGGTGCAAGTATTCCTCATCATATGAATCGAGATGGAAAATTTCGTAGGTGATCATTGCCGGACACATAGTGAAGATTGCGTATCAGTCTGTATTTGCATAGGTGTGGTGCAAGTATTCCTCATCATATGAATCGAGATGGAAAATTTCGTAGGTGATCATTGCTGGACACATAGTGAAGATTGCGTATCAGTCTGTATTTGCATAGGTGTGGTGCAAGTATTCCTCATCATATGAATCGAGATGGAAAATTTCGTAGGTGATCATTGCTGGACACATAGTGAAGATTGCGTATCAGTCTGTATTTGCATAGGTGTGGTGCAAGTATTCCTCATCATATGAATCGAGATGGAAAATTTCGTAGGTGATCATTGCCGGACACATAGTGAAGATTGCGTATCAGTCTGTATTTGCATAGGTGTGGTGCAAGTATTCCTCATCATATGAATCGAGATGGAAAATTTCGTAGGTGATCATTGCTGGACACATAGTGAAGATTGCGTATCAGTCTGTATTTGCATAGGTGTGGTGCAAGTATTCCTCATCATATGAATCGAGATGGAAAATTTCGTAGGTGATCATTGCCGGACACATAGTGAAGATTGCGTATCAGTCTGTATTTGCATAGGTGTGGTGCAAGTATTCCTCATCATATGAATCGAGATGGAAAATTTCGTAGGTGATCATTGCCGGACACACAGTGAAGATTGCGTATCAGTCTGTATTTGCATAGGTGTGGTGCAAGTATTCCTCATCATATGAATCGAGATGGAAAATTTCGTAGGTGATCATTGCCGGACACATAGTGAAGATTGCGTATCAGTCTGTATTTGCATAGGTGTGGTGCAAGTATTCCTCATCATATGAATCGAGATGGAAAATTTCGTAGGTGATCATTGCTGGACACATAGTGAAGATTGCGTATCAGTCTGTATTTGCATAGGTGTGGTGCAAGTATTCCTCATCATATGAATCGAGATGGAAAATTTCGTAGGTGATCATTGCCGGACACATAGTGAAGATTGCGTATCAGTCTGTATTTGCATAGGTGTGGTGCAAGTATTCCTCATCATATGAATCGAGATGGAAAATTTCGTAGGTGATCATTGCCGGACACATAGTGAAGATTGCGTATCAGTCTGTATTTGCATAGGTGTGGTGCAAGTATTCCTCATCATATGAATCGAGATGGAAAATTTCGTAGGTGATCATTGCTGGACACATAGTGAAGATTGCGTATCAGTCTGTATTTGCATAGGTGTGGTGCAAGTATTCCTCATCATATGAATCGAGATGGAAAATTTCGTAGGTGATCATTGCTGGACACATAGTGAAGATTGCGTATCAGTCTGTATTTGCATAGGTGTGGTGCAAGTATTCCTCATCATATGAATCGAGATGGAAAATTTCGTAGGTGATCATTGCTGGACACATAGTGAAGATTGCGTATCAGTCTGTATTTGCATAGGTGTGGTGCAAGTATTCCTCATCATATGAATCGAGATGGAAAATTTCGTAGGTGATCATTGCTGGACACATAGTGAAGATTGCGTATCAGTCTGTATTTGCATAGGTGTGGTGCAAGTATTCCTCATCATATGAATCGAGATGGAAAATTTCGTAGGTGATCATTGCCGGACACATAGTGAAGATTGCGTATCAGTCTGTATTTGCATAGGTGTGGTGCAAGTATTCCTCATCATATGAATCGAGATGGAAAATTTCGTAGGTGATCATTGCCGGACACATAGTGAAGATTGCGTATCAGTCTGTATTTGCATAGGTGTGGTGCAAGTATTCCTCATCATATGAATCGAGATGGAAAATTTCGTAGGTGATCATTGCTGGACACATAGTGAAGATTGCGTATCAGTCTGTATTTGCATAGGTGTGGTGCAAGTATTCCTCATCATATGAATCGAGATGGAAAATTTCGTAGGTGATCATTGCTGGACACATAGTGAAGATTGCGTATCAGTCTGTATTTGCATAGGTGTGGTGCAAGTATTCCTCATCATATGAATCGAGATGGAAAATTTCGTAGGTGATCATTGCTGGACACATAGTGAAGATTGCGTATCAGTCTGTATTTGCATAGGTGTGGTGCAAGTATTCCTCATCATATGAATCGAGATGGAAAATTTCGTAGGTGATCATTGCTGGACACATAGTGAAGATTGCGTATCAGTCTGTATTTGCATAGGTGTGGTGCAAGTATTCCTCATCATATGAATCGAGATGGAAAATTTCGTAGGTGATCATTGCCGGACACATAGTGAAGATTGCGTATCAGTCTGTATTTGCATAGGTGTGGTGCAAGTATTCCTCATCATATGAATCGAGATGGAAAATTTCGTAGGTGATCATTGCTGGACACATAGTGAAGATTGCGTATCAGTCTGTATTTGCATAGGTGTGGTGCAAGTATTCCTCATCATATGAATCGAGATGGAAAATTTCGTAGGTGATCATTGCTGGACACATAGTGAAGATTGCGTATCAGTCTGTATTTGCATAGGTGTGGTGCAAGTATTCCTCATCATATGAATCGAGACGGAAAATTTCGTAGGTGATCATTGCCGTACACACAGTGAAGATTGCGTATCAGTCTGTATTTGCATAGGTGTGGTGCAAGTATTCCTCATCATATGAATCGAGATGGAAAATTTCGTAGGTGATCATTGCTGGACACATAGTGAAGATTGCGTATCAGTCTGTATTTGCATAGGTGTGGTGCAAGT
>NW_027526460.1:123627375-123779875 GCF_048455015.1 Haemaphysalis longicornis
AGGTGATCATTGCTGGACACATAGTGAAGATTGCGTATCAGTCTGTATTTGCATAGGTGTGGTGCAAGTATTCCTCATCATATGAATCGAGATGGAAAATTTCGTAGGTGATCATTGCCGGACACATAGTGAAGATTGCGTATCAGTCTGTATTTGCATAGGTGTGGTGCAAGTATTCCTCATCATATGAATCGAGATGGAAAATTTCGTAGGTGATCATTGCTGGACACATAGTGAAGATTGCGTATCAGTCTGTATTTGCATAGGTGTGGTGCAAGTATTCCTCATCATATGAATCGAGATGGAAAATTTCGTAGGTGATCATTGCCGGACACATAGTGAAGATTGCGTATCAGTCTGTATTTGCATAGGTGTGGTGCAAGTATTCCTCATCATATGAATCGAGATGGAAAATTTCGTAGGTGATCATTGCCGGACACACAGTGAAGATTGCGTATCAGTCTGTATTTGCATAGGTGTGGTGCAAGTATTCCTCATCATATGAATCGAGATGGAAAATTTCGTAGGTGATCATTGCCGGACACATAGTGAAGATTGCGTATCAGTCTGTATTTGCATAGGTGTGGTGCAAGTATTCCTCATCATATGAATCGAGATGGAAAATTTCGTAGGTGATCATTGCCGTACACATAGTGAAGATTGCGTATCAGTCTGTATTTGCATAGGTGTGGTGCAAGTATTCCTCATCATATGAATCGAGATGGAAAATTTCGTAGGTGATCATTGCCGTACACACAGTGAAGATTGCGTATCAGTCTGTATTTGCATAGGTGTGGTGCAAGTATTCCTCATCATATGAATCGAGATGGAAAATTTCGTAGGTGATCATTGCCGGACACATAGTGAAGATTGCGTATCAGTCTGTATTTGCATAGGTGTGGTGCAAGTATTCCTCATCATATGAATCGAGATGGAAAATTTCGTAGGTGATCATTGCCGGACACATAGTGAAGATTGCGTATCAGTCTGTATTTGCATAGGTGTGGTGCAAGTATTCCTCATCATATGAATCGAGATGGAAAATTTCGTAGGTGATCATTGCCGGACACACTGTGAAGATTGCGTATCAGTCTGTATTTGCATAGGTGTGGTGCAAGTATTCCTCATCATATGAATCAGGATGGAAAATTTCGTAGGTGATCATTGCCGGACACACAGTGAAGATTGCGTATCAGTCTGTATTTGCATAGGTGTGGTGCAAGTATTCCTCATCATATGAATCGAGATGGAAAATTTTGTAGGTGATCATTGCCGGACACATAGTGAAGATTGCGTATCAGTCTGTATTTGCATAGGTGTGGTGCAAGTATTCCTCATCATATGAATCGAGATGGAAAATTTCGTAGGTGATCATTACCGGACACATAGTGAAGATTGCGTATCAGTCTGTATTTGCATAGGTGTGGTGCAAGTATTCCTCATCATATGAATCGAGATGGAAAATTTCGTAGGTGATCATTGCCGGACACATAGTGAAGATTGCGTATCAGTCTGTATTTGCATAGGTGTGGTGCAAGTATTCCTCATCATATGAATCGAGATGGAAAATTTCGTAGGTGATCATTGCTGGACACATAGTGAAGATTGCGTATCAGTCTGTATTTGCATAGGTGTGGTGCAAGTATTCCTCATCATATGAATCGAGATGGAAAATTTCGTAGGTGATCATTGCCGGACACATAGTGAAGATTGCGTATCAGTCTGTATTTGCATAGGTGTGGTGCAAGTATTCCTCATCATATGAATCGAGATGGAAAATTTCGTAGGTGATCATTGCCGGACACACAGTGAAGATTGCGTATCAGTCTGTATTTGCATAGGTGTGGTGCAAGTATTCCTCATCATATGAATCGAGATGGAAAATTTCGTAGGTGATCATTGCCGGACACACAGTGAAGATTGCGTATCAGTCTGTATTTGCATAGGTGTGGTGCAAGTATTCCTCATCATATGAATCGAGATGGAAAATTTCGTAGGTGATCATTGCCGTACACATAGTGAAGATTGCGTATCAGTCTGTATTTGCATAGGTGTGGTGCAAGTATTCCTCATCATATGAATCGAGATGGAAAATTTCGTAGGTGATCATTGCCGTACACACAGTGAAGATTGCGTATCAGTCTGTATTTGCATAGGTGTGGTGCAAGTATTCCTCATCATATGAATCGAGATGGAAAATTTCGTAGGTGATCATTGCCGGACACATAGTGAAGATTGCGTATCAGTCTGTATTTGCATAGGTGTGGTGCAAGTATTCCTCATCATATGAATCGAGATGGAAAATTTCGTAGGTGATCATTGCCGGACACATAGTGAAGATTGCGTATCAGTCTGTATTTGCATAGGTGTGGTGCAAGTATTCCTCATCATATGAATCGAGATGGAAAATTTCGTAGGTGATCATTGCCGGACACACTGTGAAGATTGCGTATCAGTCTGTATTTGCATAGGTGTGGTGCAAGTATTCCTCATCATATGAATCAGGATGGAAAATTTCGTAGGTGATCATTGCCGGACACACAGTGAAGATTGCGTATCAGTCTGTATTTGCATAGGTGTGGTGCAAGTATTCCTCATCATATGAATCGAGATGGAAAATTTCGTAGGTGATCATTGCCGGACACATAGTGAAGATTGCGTATCAGTCTGTATTTGCATAGGTGTGGTGCAAGTATTCCTCATCATATGAATCGAGATGGAAAATTTCGTAGGTGATCATTACCGGACACATAGTGAAGATTGCGTATCAGTCTGTATTTGCATAGGTGTGGTGCAAGTATTCCTCATCATATGAATCGAGATGGAAAATTTCGTAGGTGATCATTGCCGGACACATAGTGAAGATTGCGTATCAGTCTGTATTTGCATAGGTGTGGTGCAAGTATTCCTCATCATATGAATCGAGATGGAAAATTTCGTTGGTGATCATTGCCGGACACACAGTGAAGATTGCGTATCAGTCTGTATTTGCATAGGTGTGGTGCAAGTATTCCTCATCATATGAATCGAGATGGAAAATTTCGTAGGTGATCATTGCCGGACACACAGTGAAGATTGCGTATCAGTCTGTATTTGCATAGGTGTGGTGCAAGTATTCCTCATCATATGAATCGAGATGGAAAATTTCGTAGGTGATCATTGCCGGACACATAGTGAAGATTGCGTATCAGTCTGTATTTGCATAGGTGTGGTGCAAGTATTCCTCATCATATGAATCGAGATGGAAAATTTCGTAGGTGATCATTGCCGGACACATAGTGAAGATTGCGTATCAGTCTGTATTTGCATAGGTGTGGTGCAAGTATTCCTCATCATATGAATCGAGATGGAAAATTTCGTAGGTGATCATTGCCGGACACATAGTGAAGATTGCGTATCAGTCTGTATTTGCATAGGTGTGGTGCAAGTATTCCTCATCATATGAATCGAGATGGAAAATTTCGTAGGTGATCATTGCCGGACACACAGTGAAGATTGCGTATCAGTCTGTATTTGCATAGGTGTGGTGCAAGTATTCCTCATCATATGAATCGAGATGGAAAATTTCGTAGGTGATCATTGCCGGACACATAGTGAAGATTGCGTATCAGTCTGTATTTGCATAGGTGTGGTGCAAGTATTCCTCATCATATGAATCGAGATGGAAAATTTCGTAGGTGATCATTGCCGGACACATAGTGAAGATTGCGTATCAGTCTGTATTTGCATAGGTGTGGTGCAAGTATTCCTCATCATATGAATCGAGATGGAAAATTTCGTAGGTGATCATTGCCGGACACATAGTGAAGATTGCGTATCAGTCTGTATTTGCATAGGTGTGGTGCAAGTATTCCTCATCATATGAATCGAGATGGAAAATTTCGTAGGTGATCATTGCCGGACACACTGTGAAGATTGCGTATCAGTCTGTATTTGCATAGGTGTGGTGCGAGTATTCCTCATCATATGAATCGAGATGGAAAATTTTGTAGGTGATCATTGCCGGACACACAGTGAAGATTGCGTATCAGTCTGTATTTGCATAGGTGTGGTGCAAGTATTCCTCATCATATGAATCGAGATGGAAAATTTCGTAGGTGATCATTGCCGGACACACAGTGAAGATTGCGTATCAGTCTGTATTTGCATAGGTGTGGTGCAAGTATTCCTCATCATATGAATCGAGATGGAAAATTTCGTAGGTGATCATTGCCGGACACATAGTGAAGATTGCGTATCAGTCTGTATTTGCATAGGTGTGGTGCAAGTATTCCTCATCATATGAATCGAAATGGAAAATTTCGTAGGTGATCATTGCCGGACACATAGTGAAGATTGCGTATCAGTCTGTATTTGCATAGGTGTGGTGCAAGTATTCCTCATCATATGAATCGAGATGGAAAATTTCGTAGGTGATCATTGCCGGACACACAGTGAAGATTGCGTATCAGTCTGTATTTGCATAGGTGTGGTGCAAGTATTCCTCATCATATGAATCGAGATGGAAAATTTCGTAGGTGATCATTGCCGGACACATAGTGAAGATTGCGTATCAGTCTGTATTTGCATAGGTGTGGTGCAAGTATTCCTCATCATATGAATCGAGATGGAAAATTTCGTAGGTGATCATTGCCGGACACATAGTGAAGATTGCGTATCAGTCTGTATTTGCATAGGTGTGGTGCAAGTATTCCTCATCATATGAATCGAGATGGAAAATTTCGTAGGTGATCATTGCCGTACACATAGTGAAGATTGCGTTTCAGTCTGTATTTGCATAGGTGTGGTGCAAGTATTCCTCATCATATGAATCGAGATGGAAAATTTCGTAGGTGATCATTGCCGGACACATAGTGAAGATTGCGTATCAGTCTGTATTTGCATAGGTGTGGTGCAAGTATTCCTCATCATATGAATTGAAGATGTTGTCATCTTCTTCGTGGCTAGTGGTGGATGCAAAGTCATCGTCAGCATTGTAGACTTCCACCAGCTCTTCGTCATCGACTCGAGGCAGCGGTGGCAGGATCTGCAAGTCGTCTCGGGACGGATTCGCTTACTCGTAGTCCCGTCTCAAATTATCCATAACGGCTTCTAAAAAATTCCGCGTCCGCAGCGACCTCTCCCAAGCAGGGTATCTTTTCCTCTTTAGTGTGTTTTTGCATGCGCGGTAGCACTTCCTGACAGCGCTGGAGCTTTTTTTGCCATACCACTGCAGGAGCCGGGGACTCTGCGGTCGACGCGAGGCACGCGCTCATGAGCGTTCACGGTTTTTTGCTCCTGGTTTTTGCCAGTTCTTTTCGTTTCTGTTTGCTAAAGCCCGTATGCATGCCAAGAACGCTCGGTGGTCGCCGTGAGGCGCTGCTGACGAGCGCTCGGGAGTTTCTTGATATTTTTTTCTGCAATGGCGAACTTACCGCCAGTAACAACAGCTGAATTTTTAAAGGAGAGTGCGCGGAAAAAATAAACATTCAAAGATAGACCTGTGATGTTTTTTTTTCGAAGTAGCGCAGTGCGATTGTATTTTATTGTATTTTTATTTTATAGTAGAGCAGTTATGTCCTGTCTTTGCTATCCCTGTCATTTTTTGGAAGACTGTCCAAACCCTAGGTACACTTTATCTGAGAACTTACTAACGATCTCTTTCCTGAATTGACCTCAAGCTGAGAGCCATACAACCATCATCAACGACCTTAGAGGGAAACTGAAGGGGTTTGTAAATATTGCAGGATTACAAGCGCACATTGTAGCCTGGAGTCTCTTGGCCATTTCTCGCTACTATCGATGCGTTTACTCTACTTTATTCAGTAGAAAAATCAATTTAAAAATGCTGTCCTCTTTTCATCCTGCTTGCCGACTTACTATGACGTTTCGTATGACATCAAAACAAGTTGGCTTGTCTTCACTGCACGGCTCGCCACCCCTCCGAAAGAATCAGTCGGCCCAGCGTTTAGTCGGCCGACTGCAGGTGGGTAGTCATATTTCGTTCGCTCAGTTGAAACTAAGCCACGACCGATTTGTGGCTAAAAGAATGTGCCTTTAGGTTGTTAGTTTGTAGACTGTGTCAAGCTCTAAGTCGAAGTCACTCCACGCAAGCGCACATGTGACGCTTCGCTGCCTGGTAATCTAGCAGAAACACCGAAGGACAATTAAAGGCGGGAGAGGAGTCAGCGAATTTCCTATCGCTACTAAGGAATAAAAATCAGCCAAACCTATCATCGTACAGCATAAAACCAGGGTGGGGGAAGCACGTTTCGCGCTCGCACTACCACTGCGGTCAGCAGCATGACCACACATCTGCGAACGCTTTTACGCCTACAAATTTAGTCGCACGACATGAGATATGGAGGGAATATGGGGAACGAACGCTATTCAACAAACAGTCACTTAAGCTGCTTCAAATGCTAAAAGAAAAAAAAAATATGGCTGATCCCGATTGAATTGGAATCTTAAAACACGAAAGTGAAATGTGCCTTCACAGGATCTGTTGAATGTTTATTCTGTATAAATATGAACTTGCACATCACTATTTATATTTCGTCACTATGACACGGTCACACGCATCAACAGTAGACACTGCATTGCACCCACCGGTGCACTGCGTAAATGCCAATGAAACCACACGCGCTCGCAAACCATGCGGAAGAAACCGAACGGGTTGCCAGCGAACCGTTTGGTGAACTCACGGTCCGCTGCAGCGGAAAAGCACATTTTGCCGGGCTGTCTTGTGAGTATGCTTGGCGAGCGACAACCTGCTGGCGCGTCGCTTTGGCAAATGTGATAACACCGCATTCCTGCTCCGTGGAGCGTACGGCTGACGGTTGCGTTGCGACGAGCTCAGCTGGCGCCAACTGTCGGCGCTCATTAGCATCGTGATGCACTACTTCGCTTCATCTCTATTAGACGGCAGCACCATCTAAATGGAGGAGGTTATAGTTCAGATATATGACCCGTTCATATCGCCGTCTGTGCTGCTCCTCATAGCGCAGTCGGTAAAGCGCCTGGCACCTGAGGAAGCCGCCGCGTCACTGCAACCTATCTGGCGATGTCATTTCCGTGACGGATGTCACGTCAGTTAGATCTTGGTGGATCCCCGCATCAAACACTTTCGTGTTAAAAGGTCAACTGGTGTTACATTACACACTTTATGTTTCCGTCGCCTGCATCGCTGGATTGTGGCTGAGTGGTCCGAAGCACTAGTTATATGGTTTTGCAAGTTGTAAGCTCAAATACCTGATAATGCATGTTTTTAAGGTGATTGATTTGTGTTGGGCAATGTTTTGTCTACGGTATTCACCATTTTTGCGGTGTAAGGTTCATCGCTTCGCGAGCGAGTTCGCAGAACGCGTGCCGACTGGCACTGAGTTGCTTCCGACAGCTTCCGGGAACAGTCCCGAATCAGCCGAACGTTGGCCTGGTACGAACACGCCTCTTACAATACAGGCAAGAACCAAGCAACCTCCGAAGATGGGAGGAAAACACATCGACTTTGAGCGTCTCCGGTGACGCGGAGGGCGTTTATCCATTCCGTAGGCGTCGGCTAATGATTGTTAACATTTCAAGCCGTGCTGAAAGGCTCATCAGACGCATTTTGCAGCCAACCTGGCAGAAGCGCGGAATGCCGATTACTGATATATCGAGAAAACCTGTATGTTTCACACAACCGAAACTTAAACTGGCTTGAAGTGTGATCTGGGACATCGCCCAATCCCGTAGCACCTTGTATTGGCATCACGCTATAAGTTGGTGCTGCAGCAGCAAATCACGCATTGTAGCTTTTCTTCTTTCAGGCTTTATAAAAAATAGCGCCTCACCGCCTGGATAGGCAATTAAAATGGTGCTTATTCGATCCAGTGTACGCAGTACAAGCAAAACAGGAGCTGAAAACTTTACTTCAGTGTCCCTTTAAACCTTTGCGGAAAACGGAACTTAATCCTATTTCAAGCTTCACAATCACCTTTGGAATTCAAAATGAAGATGCTGAGCACGTTGAAAGTCAGCTGATATTTTTTCTTTTATTTTTCTTAGACAGCTCTAAGACGGAGCTAACGCTATAGGCGGGCATCTTCTGACGGGGCCCCCCTACAGGTTTCACAGTTTCACACAAAGGATCCAGATTCAAACAGCTGGCTCTCGGCAAAAACGAGATGGGAAACATATCAACAGAAACTCAGCGTAACAAAAGATGTATGCAAGAAGATGGAAAGTTGGGCGAGTTGGTACGTATTCATGATGAAATGGAACCGCGCAATAAACGAGGAGGGACACAGAAGAAAATGCACAAGACGCGCGCTGAGTCTTAACTAGTATTTTATTAGAAAGGAAGACAAATTTATAGCTACACGTACAATCTGATGTGTTAAAAAGAAACAAAATTTGAAACGCCTGGTAAAACAGCGTAAAGGCCTGAAAACCGCTCACAGAGTTAGGTGGCAACAAAAAAGCTTTTTTCCTCCTCGTACAGCGTCAGAGAAGGCTTGCTTACACATATGGTTCGCCTCTTGTTGATATAATAAGCTTCAACAACTTCTCGTTTCAGCTAGTCTTTACGTGTGAACAAAATGTCGCATTCATCAAAACACGGCTTGCAGCCACATGCTCGGCAGTGGGCTGATAAGTTGGGAAAGGTGTCTTGTTAGATTATTCACACGTTCAAACAGGCGCATGTTAACACATGTACCCGATTGCCCAATATACATTTTTCCGCAATCGAGGGGCAACCGGTACACAACACCCGTACGACGAGGCACAAACTTATCATCGTGGTTGATGCTGCAGCCTCCTTTTGATCTTCTCGCTTTGCAATCTATCTCTCTTTGTATGGCCGGAAAACACGGCTAAGCCAGAGTGGTGCTGAGAATGCGACATTTACACCGTATCTCCCTGCTACATTCTTTAAACCATGTGATAACAGTTCACGTATGGAATGACTGCTATTTTCTCCTTCTTTTTTTCTTGTTTTGGCTCAAGGTCCCGTTTGCGTTTGAGAAGTTTCTTTAGCCTCTCGCAGGTTTGCGAAAAGGCTTTTTCGTGGTACCCTGCTGCTTCAAGCCTAGTAACCTGGGCTTCAAAACTGACCCCAATCTCGTGCACGTACTGCTTTGTTCAAGCTGACCGAAGCGTGTTCATTATTTTGCCGGTATCAACATTTTTCGAATGGGCGGATCTCTGGTCTAGGAGTGGCTTCGATGATCGGGGACTACACTCAAAACATACATGATCCTTCTTAAACAAGATGTTTTAGGCAGTGCTGCTTTGGAAATTTAACCGCAAAGTTCAGCCCCGAACCATTCGCCCTGAAACTTTTTAGAATCTTAGCAACTTTCTTGCTGTAATTTGCCACGTCCGTAAAAATCAAGAAATCGTCCACATATTTAAATATGTTTTTCTTAAGTCCGGCCAGAAAACCTTCAATTTTTTTTACCAACCAAACTTAGAAATATTTCGCTCAAAACAGGTGCCACGCTAGACCCAATGCATACCTCTTACATCTGTATGTACAGCCTATTTTGCCAACCCACGAAAGTGGATCGCATGTAGAAGCCAAGCCGCTACAGAAAAGTTGGAATGGAAATACCGCTTGTGGATCGGAAGGCCTGTTCATCATTGCGATATGGGGATGATTTCTTGATTTTCACGGACGTGGCAGACTACAGCAAGAAACTCGCTGAGATTCTAAAAGTTTTCAAGATGAATTGTTCGGGGCTGAACTTTGCGGTTGAAGTTCCCAAGGAGCATTGCGCACAACACCTTGATCTGAACCTAATCATTAAGGAGGGTCTTGTGTGCTTTCGGTGTAGTTCCCGATCATCGAAGCCACTCCTAGACCAGAGATCCACCTACTCCAAAGATGTTAAGAAGGGTAGGATAATGAAGGCGCTCCGCTCAGCTTTAACAAAGTCGTGTGTGCATGAGATTGGGGTACGTTTTGAAGCCCAGGTTACTAGATATAAAGCAGCCGGGTACTTCGAGAATGCCGTTGCGCGAACGTGCGAAAGGCTAATGAAACGTCTTAAACGCAAAGCGGACGATGAGTTAAAATGATAAAAAGAAGGACAAGATCAAAAGAAGGAGAAAGTAGCAATCATTCCATACGTTCACCGCTTATCACATGATTTAAAGAACGTAGGGGGAAGATACAGGGTAAATGTCGCGTTCTCAACCCCACTCCGGCTTAGCCTTGTTTTCCGGCCATAAAGAGAAAGATAGATAAAGCGAGAAGATCAAAAAGAGGCTGCAGCATCATCCACGTCGATCAGTTTGTGCCTTGTCGTGCGGGTGTTGTGTACCGGTTGTCCCTCAACTGCGGAAAAGTGTATATTGGGCGATCAGCTAGATATGTTAACACGCGCCTACGGGAACATTTGAATAATCTAACAAAGGGCACCTCTTCCCACTTATCAGCGCAATGTCGATCATGTGGCTTCAAGCCGTGCTTTGATGAATGCTACATTTTCTTCACACCAGGCCTTGACACGGCTTTATTTGAGATTTCAAATTTTATTTGTTTTCCCTACATCAGATAGTACGCGTTGGCTCTAAATTTGCGTTATATAAATTTGTGTTCCTTTCCAATAAAGTACTAGTTGCGAGTGAGAACTCGTCTTGTGAATTTTCTTTTCTGTTCGTCGTCGTTTATTGCGCTGTAACATTCCAGCATGACCAACAAAACAGTAAAAAACACATAACAAAGGTTAATAAGTTAGAAAAAAATGGCGCAAGAATATTACTACAATATATCCTCGTGCATAGAAAAAGTGTTTCAGGGGTGGGTCTATTCATGTAACATATTATACTAAGAAACATTAAGTAAGCATACATCGCACAAAAGGTTAATCCGGTGTACAATGAACAAAAGGGAATAGACATGTATTTGTAACAATGGGCCAAGTGAATTTCTTTACACCATGAGTAATATATCCTAAATATCAGTTGCATATTCAAGCATACAATGCAACGTTCCTGTGGTTCAAAAAAATATTAAAGAATGAATATTTCATAAGAAACAACACTTCCTAGTGTAGAGAATGATGTACCATTGCGGACTAGACATTTTCTGCATTAGCATTTGAATTGTGCAAATGTTCTTAGGAAATTGATTTTCATATCACTGCTATTCAATATTTGTGTAGCGTGATCAGGAATGGTCCGTTTACCATAATTAGTGCAAATTGTAGGTGGTGAAATTAAGGGCTTGGGTATTGGGTATGTGCTAGGTTTCGCGGTTAGTAGGTTATGTAGGCGGGTTTTATGAATATGTGGTAAAAGTTTGACGTAATAGATTTGACCTGCTTTAAGCATGTTATACTTTATAAAGAGCGGGTCTGTCCTTAAATTTTGTTTGTTTCCCTGGTACTTTTCCCATGCGCGAAGCATTTCTTTTTCAGCAAAGTAATCAAGCTATTGTAGTTATAGGCCGTCGTGGGTCCCCATATTAATATGCCATAACTCTGTCTGAAAAAAAAAAGAGAATGATAGATTGTTTGCTTTAGCGGGGTGCTTATAGAGTGTTGAATTCTGTATATGCTTGCTGGTACCCGTGACAACTCAACTTTAAGTTTATTGGCGTGAAACGACCATAAATGCTCCTCAAAAACCAAACACCAAGAAATTTTTGTTGAGCTACTTGTTCCAGTAAGTTACCTTCATACGTAATTTAAATAGGACTGGTATCTCGTTTACTTGCTGGCATAAATATGATGCACTTTTTGTTATTGATATTAAAGCATAAGTGATTTGTTTCTAGCCACTGCGATAGCTTCACGAGGTACGCGTTCGCAGATTGTTGCATGCATTCTACAGTTTTTACAGTAACAAATACGTTTGTATCGTTGCTGTACATTATCAATTCGGAAGAACCAGGAATTTCTGCAATATCGTTGATGTATATGACGCATAACAGCGGCCCTAAATCACACCCGTGGGGGACGCCATAGTGAATCTTTATTCGAATGGATGAGCTACCGTTTACAGAAAAGCAGTCATATCTATTTGTCAAATAATTTTTAATTAAGTTTAGCGCTACACCTTGTATGCCATACATTTCAAGTTTTTCAATTAGTATGTGTTGCTGCACGGTATCGAACCCTTTTCGTAGATATAAGAATAGCCCAAGTGTAAGTAGTTTCTTTTCAATGTTCTCTACAATTTTTTCTTTGATTTTAAATAGCGTGATTTCCCTGGATTGATGTGTTTGATAACCATAACGCGTTGGAGTTATTGTTCCCAATTTTTGAAAAAAAGATGCGAGTCTATCATTAATAATACTTTGAAATGCCTTTGAAAAGACCGGTAGTACCGATATTGGTCGGTAGTTGTTTTTGTCCGCCTCCACTCCTCCCTCTAACAACTTCAGCTTCTCGGTAACTTTAGCTACTGTTAGGTCGTAGGAAAATTCTCCTGTTTCAAGCATACTGTGTATTAGGTGTGAAAATACCGGGGTAATATTGTGAGAAGTGAATTTGAGGATGACAAGTATACCCAGCACTTTGTCCTTTCAATAACTAATTAACATGGTGAGTTCAGTCCGCGGCATGTCAGAAATAAGCACACCGCGAACCACCCAGGAATTTATTCCACATGGTTTCAGTTTAAAAGGAAACTGCATGTCATAGAAAATCCGATCACAAAAAGTTAGTTTCCTTCAAAACACCCCGCCTCGCAGTATCCCGCTTAACACTTAAACGTTAAGGAAAGATGACATTTTTTTGTAAATCACAAACTAAACCGTGAATATCTCTTAGTTTTGTCATAACATCATCCGGAGCGGGTGCGTGCAGTGGTAAATTTATGTATTGGCTGCAGAAACATTGGTACACCAACCCGAGTAAATTTGGTATTTATGTAGAATATGGCGACGTATCATAACGCATCCAGACATAACGCAACACTTCCGAGTAAAAAAAACACTCCAAGCAGTGCACGCACTGATCATAAAACCATAGGAAACCACTGTTAGGGTGCTTCAAAATAATACACTCCCCCAACCCTTCAGTAAATTCTCTTTTTCGCAACAAGTGGGGTACCTTATGTAAATTCTGTAGATAATCAGGCACAGCTTCCTCCACGAAGTTGAAGTGTCATGACCACCTACATTTCTCCCTCTCTCTTCCCTTTCTCTACCCCGATGAAGTGGGAAGTTATCCTAGTCATCTAGCCCTTTCCCGATGAGGCACTCCTTATAGACAGAGAAGAGTAGGCGAAAAAGAACACAGCAACAACTCGACCATTGCCAAACTCGCACAAAAGACATGTTTCATAAACAAGTGTTCCTCCTCCTTCAACTGAACTCCCGGGTATTTTAAATCCTCTAAACACAAAGCAGACTTTGTATAAAGGGTATTTGTTATAGGCTTCCCCGCTTTCTGGAACTCTACAGTCCTTTGTAAATTTCACGCAGTTCGACACCGTGAGAGTAAAATCATACGCTGGCCTTATTAGATTCTAGATATAATATGGGTGCTTGCAATGTAAACAAGGTAAGCTTTTTGTTCAAATATTTGTACCGTAAAGATTGCGACAGATTGCACTAAAAGCCACTGCAGATTTCATCTGTGCCTTATTATTAGAGAACTTAGGAGCCGTTCACATACCTCTGAGGTTTAAGAAGCGCCGTGTAACTGCCAAGTATAAGCCATTCCGATATGCATTGTCTAGAATATGATGTACATACCTCAGGGTGTCATGCAATTAAATTAGATTGCGATATGTCAGCGAATAACATGATCCATTTGGGGTTAATTAAATTTATCATTAAAACGGATAAGCAAAGTTAGGCCTAATAAAACTAGAAACTCTCTATATAAGGGTTCAAGATATGCAGTCACCTACAGCCAACAATGACGAAACGAATGTGCGATAGTGTTTCTAAGCAAATATTTTTAGTGAGCATACACGCTCTTTATTGGACTACAGCGTCAACGTTCACTGGCGAAATGACGCCTATATAGTGAACGGGATCAACTATATTCGCCCAGTTGGCTTCTAGACGCGTTCATAGTTCCAGCGAGCCGTAAATACTTCTCTTTGATGCCCGTTTAGTGATTGCTAATATTTTGAGAGCACCGAAAGCATTTAGTTAGTTTAATTTCAGACACTGCAACGATGCGTAAAATAAAACCGATGTTATCAATGAATTGCAAGCATGCAAGCAAGCAACACGTTAATTACGAAACACCCTTTTAATGCCGCAAAGCATGAAGTAGACTAAAAGGCGGCATAATAAACAGAAGCGTGTGGTAACGCCTGCAAACAATTACAAGCAAAAGAAAAGAACCCTTTCTGAATACTCTAAAAAATAGAGATGCAGACTATGGCTTTAAAACGGGCCCGTGATTCCCGGCGGCGAAAGTATCACAGAGGGCGCACTGTATTTCCTCCGAAGCGTACCAATGCTTTAGCACAACCTGAATACGTCAGTCATAGGTGGAGGTGAATCTTGAGGATGGCATAACATAAAAAATCACAAGTGTTGGCGGAGTGTCACTTCTTGCCCTATCCCCCTCCACACCGGTTGTAGACGTTTACATGTCCTCAATACAGCATTTATAGTTTGTCCTTGAATTGAGTGAGTGCAGTAGGTTTCTCTTCGTCCCCGTAAATAATCCGAGCCTTCAAAATGAATTTGTACCTACCTATCTCTTCCCTACCTTTGCAGTGGATTAGCAATTAGCAAGTGGATCAGCCTTAGCATGAAAAATGCTGCTAAAAAAATTTGATGCAAAATAGGGCCATTGTTAGTGTGGATCAGGGTAGATAATCCTCTTCGTTCTTCTTGCATCCAGGACACTGTATATGGGAGCCCTCATGTTTGCCATCGTTTATGTACTCCTTACGGCGATGACCTTGGCTCTCATACTCTGGTTTCAAGGCTGCGATCCTCAGCTGTCTGGAGCTATTAAGAGCTATGATCAGGTAACAGAAATTTTGATGATTTATTTAATGCACCCAAGTATTACCGAAAATTCCAGAAAATGCTCCGCCCAGTATTCTTAGCAATCTCTGCTTTTTCAACGCAGGGTGTGATTTTTCCTTCTGCCGAGATTCTATTTGAATCCACGACGCCGCTGAAGTACAAAAGTAGTTTCACCTATTTAGTTCGCATTAGCATCCTGGTACAAGCAAGGTACCATACGGGGATTACCTGTAGTTACTTTAAAAACTGTTTACAAATAGGTGCTCGCTTTAAAATTGTACCTAGCGTTTTGCGTTTAAGAAAAGAAGCAAGGCTTCAAGTGGCCGTTTCCCAACCCCGAATCGTGTCGCTGGAAACAACTAAAGTGTAAATCGGAGCGGGGAGCTTCCGTTCCTAGCTGGCTGCTGTAGAGCCTCGGCTGACGATGGATTCCTCTGCGTGCAGAGGAAACCGGCTGCGCGTACAACGAGAACGAGCCCACAGATTTAGCGTTGTATTTAATTAAACAAATCGGAACGTGCGGTTTTCACTGATGACTGTCGACAAAAATAGGCATGCATAAACAAATAAGACTGCGTCCAGCAACAGCGAAGGTGAGTCCCTCCTGAAAACACACTATGAGCATTCAGGGGTAGCGAAAAAAAGAATCGGCAGTATTATATAACTCAGAACACCATGGTGAATAACAGCTGCGCTGTTAAAAGCAGAACAGACACAAAGTGCAAATATAATCAGCCTTGGAAAGAAGTACAACAGAGGGTAATCATTTAAAGAGGCCATTAGGACGAAATACAAGTCTGGTCGCCAAAAAACTGCTTGTAGGGTCAACAACGATACCTTGTATTTCGTAACGGTTAAAAAAATAGTGGAGTTATAAACACAACGATTACCAGTGCGTACTAGGCTTTCGGCGATTTTTTTATTATGTCACAGGATCCAGTTTGTACAATTGGCGGCCACTGACCTAAGCCACCGCCAAAACAAATCAGTAAACGATTGCAGTGGGGTCTCTTGATTCATTTTATCGTATCATCTGAATGCTAACGTGCATGTAAGGCAGTGACGATAACTGCATTTTCCCCGCTTGCTTATAGTACTTCACTTGTGCCCATATTACGTCAGTGTAGCACGGTACTTAAACGAGTTTTATATATCTTTTGTTTTTTGGTAAAAACATTTGTTGTGGCGCAGATACAGATGAGTGAGTTACTAATCGCTGGTTTTTTTCTTCAACAACGTTGTAGTTTGCGTTCATGACCTCAATATTCATTGTCGGGTTAGCTAAATGCAAAATTTTTGTCCTTTCTGTTTGTCTGCTGTCCATAGATTCAGCTGCCTGGCCAAAAGTTTAGTGTTTTGAATAAGTATCATATATGGCATGGACTGTTACGCAGTACTGAAACTGATGGCATGTGTAGCACATGCGAGTCTTTTAAGAGTAGACGTGGTATTGGTTTACAAAGCATTAAGGACAGGGCCGAAGAGCGTGAGAAAAACGTTACAACATATAAAGAATGTCGCAATGAGGTGCGCTGCAAACAGTGAAAAGCACCAGAAGTTGGTTCGTCAGCAGTAAAAACGCGCGAATATTGAATTGAATTGACCGACCCGTCACGGCATCCAATATGGATGACAGAAGCAGAAGGAGAGCCACGTGATGGCCGGATAGGGGGGGAAAGTGTTAGAAGGGCGCGGAGACCCATGACTCTCGACTTTAGGGGACATTTGAAGAAAGGAAGTCGATTCACGGTCCATTTTTACATTGAGGGTGATGTGAATTTGCAATGGCGGCGCTACTACTAAGGTCAGTGCAGAAAATCACGCCGTTACAAAAAGGAAGCTACGGATCATAATCTTCTCCATCAGCATCATAAACAGAATTACAACTCCCAGTCACGGCGTTCCCAATCCCGGGTGAAAGGTACGAACAGCCGACTGGAGAAAATGAAAGCCATGTCGCATTCTAAAATACAGTCAAGCAACATGTGTCCGTGTGCCTGCGCCTTTTGAGAAGCTTGGTTAGGAAAACGGAATAGCAGAGTAAGACAGCATTATTACGCACTTCAAAACACAAAAGCATGCGGTGAAACAACTCATCGAATTACTTTTTTTACTATCATTGAGGTTATGCGCAGGACATATTTTGCTATCACGCCTTTTCCATGACAGTGCATAGAAGAAGTGAAACATAAATCCGCTTTCCAGCTGACAAAAGTCACCACTACTAAACTCATAATAAAGCGAAGCTTTCTGTATCTCCCTGGTGGCGTTTGATATCGATACATCACCCACTGCAAAAAGCCAACTTTCCACAGTGCGTATTACAAATCGATGATGGTGATTAGCGATGGCGCGTCATGCACGTAAACAAAAAAGAGACGCGTCGCGCGGTCAGATTCGAAGCAGGGAAGCCCTCTGTTTGAAGCCGATGTTCATTCGATTTTCTGCACTAATCCTGCACGCCCGAAGCAGTTTGGATTTTACACTTTGACTTTGACTCAGCTGGCATGGCAGAGAGATTCGTGTTTTACCATATCGCGCTTAAGAAAGAGGGTTTGATTGTTAATTCGGCAAGTTAATATTCGCAGTATTTGTTATTATAGCGAAGACCTTTTTGGAGCAAAGTTGGTCAATATTGGAGTTCCATAGAGCTCATTACCCTGTTTTAAAGCTGAGTTTTTCTCTGAAACAGATTCTGCCATTCTACGCGAAAACCTACCTTGTGCAGTTCAAAGGATTCACTGGAATTTTCTTGGCTGCCGTGGTTTGCGCTGCAACGAGGTAACTAGCAACAAAATACTGTTTGATTATGCCTTTTTCACTCCGCAATCATTCTAAATTCGTAATGTCAACAGGTGTTTATCGTGCTTGTAGAATAGCTTGTTATTACAACATTGAAATCTCCAGCAGGACAGGTAGTTATAACAGTTTTTGCGGGCAATGGGATCTGCGTACTCCCTTCAATGTGAAAGCTGCATTTCAGTCAGAATTAGTGGATGGGTAATGAATATATCAAACCAGCTATCACCCTCACTGATCCATACTCTAGATTGGGCACGCTGTCATTGTTTGTGGTATGTATATGTCGCAGCGAAATATAACTTGAACCCTATTGGAACGTCGACGTTTCCTTAATGTCAACTATTCCCCCTAGACGATCTTCGAAATCTGAATTGGTAATGCTTAAAATTCTTGGTATTCAGAAACTTTTTTTGCCTTGCTTAAATCTCAATACTTTCTCTACCCGCACTCTCCCCAAAAACTAAACCTTACTTTCCAAAGCTTCACTCAAAATGAAAAGTAGATTCACAAGTGCAACGACGCGCGCTACGGTATTGTGATATTTTCGACACACACACCCCGTCTACGGATGTCTCAAAGTAAACAATGAATCCTCATAAAGACGGATAACGAGGCCTTTGAACATTTAAACCCAACCTACCTCGGCAATTCCGGGCTAGGGAACATTAACACAGGCACAAAGCTTCAGAAGAGACGAAGCACAGGCTTGACTTTCCGCTTTAACCAACCTACCTCAACTTCTCCCGTGCTCTCCGCATCGCCCGAGCTTCCCTATTTCTGAATGATGGCCTTACAGCAAGAAATTGTATCTGCCGTGATCTAACACGGCCGCTCCCGCTGTTCTCGGCCAATAGGGGTGGCTAATAATGTGAGTAGTCCTGGGAGACTTTTGGAACTCTATATTGAGAAGACGCAAATCTAAATTCTGGCTGTTTTATGAGACCAGCACGACACATAAACGGGAGTTAGAATAAAGCATCCCCAATTTGAGCCATATTGTTTTTCAATAAAAGCTCCCAAGTATAATACAATCTTTCTCGAAATCCATGTCGTGGGCCGAAGGTGTGCAGCAGTGTTTGAATGACTTGCCTGCCACCCCGTCTTTCTCGCTACTGACGGCAGTTGTGATTGTCATTAACCACACTCTCTAGCGAAGACATGTACTGGGTCCAAACACGGTTAAAAAAATTCGCACTGAAGACTACGAATCTGAATTATGGTAGTGTCATAGAACAAACAAGCCACATCCGTGATGTACCAGTTAGGTATCACCCGAGGAAGGGCTGATGCGTGGTCTTTCAAAGCACGCATGAAGGCTGAAGTGTACCACGTTAAGCTGCCTTTCCAGTTGCATAGGTTTTCTAACGTAATTTGTCTGTCGCGGTGTGTCCCTCAGTTTTATTTCCGTTGCCACCCCGCTTTTTTCTTTTGCGTGGATGACAAGTGAAACCTCGGGGAGCTGCACTTCTTAGAACGCCGCTATTCTATTTTCATGGGGTGCAGAATACATTCGCATGAAAATGACAGTGCCCAAAAAGGGCCTAGGGTCAAGTTTATGTGCTATGAGACGGTTATAATTTATGGTTTTACATAGGTTGCCTAATCGGGACGTGAAAATGATTGGAAATATTTGTTATGGTTAGTTTAGTTCAAACATCCTTTATTGTTCGGTACCTATAGCTGCGTACAAATATTTCGAATAAACTGTCCCTTTGTTTTCAGCACAATATCATCCATAATCAACTCCCAGGCTGCTGTGGTCTACGTGGACGTTTTGTCTCAGCACTTCAAGAACATCGATTCCCACTTGCGGCCGGTTACTCGCTGCCTTGGTCGGTACAAAATTTTAGACTTTCGGCAAACAGAGCCGAAACAAACCCCAAAACTGAAACCATTTTAGAAAATTTTAAAACTGGTTGACAGTCTAGCGTCTGCATATTGTTTATGGTGCTGCGTTGACAATGACAGTTTACCGTCTAGGTCCGTGGTACTCTTTTACGTTACATTTTTTTTTTTGCAATACATCTACAGAAAGAAACCTCGGGCTTCAACCTGTGGAAAATACGCGCAAAATTATCCGGCTTTAGGCTTTCATAAACTTTCCCGCAAGCCTAATTATTTCATTGCCTTAAGAATGAAACAAGCGCAACACATCTCCCGTGTTTACCAGCCAAAGAAAGTGCAGTCGGAATATTCACGTTCGTTCCTATTCTGCCTTTCCTTCCCCCTTCAACAATTGGTGACTGGAACGCCTTATTGAAACATATTGCCGCCATCACAAACACTGAAAAATTGCCGAGGAAGTTGCAGGATTGTATTTGTGAGTGCAACAAAAGCGTCGTACGAAGCGCTTGCGGTCTAAGCAGCCTCATTTGCAGAGCCCTTATCATCTTAATTGTGTGCTTAGTTTTGTGTTGTTTGAGCTTATACTTTCATGTTCTGCTGTTTTTAAACTGTAGTGTTGTTGCTACACAGAGTTTAATGTTTCGATACACCTTTTGTTTGTATCTGCGCAGTACGTAGAGCTAGGTGTTTCCCTCGATGCTTGAGTGTACCGTGTCATTTTGTTCGCCCCCTCCCCCCATATAGCGTGGGAAGACCTTTAGGGTAATAAAACCAAAAAAGAAATATTTTTAATTGTGTTCTAACGAACGCTTTACAACATGTCTAAAACATTGAGGGTTTACTCACCGAAACTACAAGTTTGGTATAAGGCGAGCCGTAATAGAAAGCTCCCTAACTAATGGGACTGCCTGGATGTCTTTAATGTGCGCCAAAAGTTGGAAATATGAGACGGCGGGGTCAAGTTCAGTGTCAGTGGAATAAGATAGTAATTGCAAGTGTAAGTCGGTCATACCGGAATTTATGTTGTTTTTGTTACTTTGGAGTTTCCTAACAGAACATAAATTCTCTCACTTCCAGCGTTGTTGCTCGGTGCCACAATGACACTGTTCAGCTGTGTATGCGCCTACCTGGGATCCATCATTAGGGTGAGAATCTTTTGTGCCACCTTATACGACCTTCTAACATGCTCCGTTTGATTTCATCTAATTTCGTCCATTGGAACTTGCTCAACGGCCGCCATCCTACCAAATGTTACGATCTTGCCGTTGGGAAGATAAGGCAAATGTACAGAAAGGCGCCACATCCACTGAGCGTGAAACCTGTCAATTGCGGATGAGTGATTAGCCAAAGAGACTGTGTGGTCTTCTCGTGACTAATTACAGAGTCAGCCTGACGTTGATACCGAAAGTAGTCAAGAGGGCAAGTCGGAGCCTCGGAAAAGGCTCCTAAAGAGACTTTGTATTACGGAAAGAATAATTGGGGTGACTAATGGGTTAATTCTTATTTTTCCGTATTTTATGATATTGTGTACATGTTTGCAGACTAGCAACGGCAGCATCCGTGGCAAGGGCGCAGCGCAAAGATCACCTCCAACACTTAGCATATGAGTAAAATGTACCTGTGCGGCCCAATGCGATTGAAATCAGCTTCGTAACGCGAAGGACCAAGAATCCATCTTGACCAGGGGAAGAGCTGGTCTTTTCGGGGCCTCTGTTTGGGTGCGCGACCCCATGGTTATTTAACTACAGTGGCGAGATACCGTTGCCCCATACGAGCTATAACGACAAGCGGGACCCATAAAGTGTAACCGGCCTAAAAGTAAAGCGAAACAGAATAAACCCTACGACCGTTTCGATAAACAAAGGAGATAATAAAACGATGTGCATAAAATTAAATTTCGACAAAAAGGTCACAATAATTTGTGTGATACTGATGCAAGACTAGAATTCAGAGCTGAGATACAAAAGTACAGAAAAAAGTATTCCGGAAAGAATTACCACCAAGCAAATCTCTTCCCTTCATGTAGCAAAACTGTATACATGTCCGTGTACCTACAAAGTATAATTAGTTAGCAATAAAAGATATTGCATTTCCAAGCACGAGTTCTGTGATTTTCACCGAAATCTTTATTATGTCTAATCGGTCAGCATATGAAGCAGCCTAACGAAACAAACAATATATTAAATTTGATTGTATCAGTAAACTTTGCTTACATTAGGAGAGTCAATCAGGATGAGTTATGGCCCATTTTTCTGTCAATGGATACTATGACGTTCCAAGAAACCGATAAAACTATGAAAAGAGATTTTTTGATATTTTTAGCAGATCAAAATTCTTCTGGTGTGCCTTAGCAACTAAATATTGACGCCAAAAATTTTTAAGGTGTTCGAACGTAGCGTAACAATCCTTTACACATAAAGGAATGAAATCTAGCAACTGCAACAAAACGCCGATCATCATAGAAACGCGATTGGCTCGTATAACGAAATCATATTATAAATGAACATTTCATTGTTTTGTACGAAGCAAAACGTGTTAGGTAATGCCTTTTGTGTTGTCCGTAGTGCATTGAGCACCATGAGCTTGCTTGTACAGAGGTAACAGAAGCTGTTTTTGATAGAGTCTTCGAGCATCGCCTCCTTTACTAATCCAATGCCTGCGGCGTCACCCCAACCATGCCCGTGCTTGCCCTCTCCCACTGCGTCTAAATTCGCAAGGCTGCGCCACCCACCGATCCTCCCGCAACGGATCCCCTCCCGGTAGGTCGCATGGTAGCAGACGATTCGAGGGCAAACCCCGCACTGAGCATTCCCGCTTTGTGCCAGTGAGCGGCTCTTCATGTTACGTATTTTACAATATCTGCGAGAATACCTGCCGCTATATTCATGTAAGTAAACCCTGCCCACTAATCAACCGACGATATTTTGCTTGCGAAATTTAAAACCGAAGAATCCGATGTTATCGCTTCCCATTCTGGAGCGTGCGGAAGGATCCGGATGCCTCCTGCCATGAGTTCTCAGTGAAGGAAGCCCTGAAAGCACAACGTGTAAAAAACATTTCTAGAAAGAACTGGGAACCCAACTCAACGTTTAATTACTCAGTGATCTGCAGTCTGCACTTTCGGCCGGAAGACTTTCTGAGTGACGCGAAAAGACGTAAGATCCTCTGCCTAGTGGTTTTCCGCACTACCCTTCGTACATAACGCTGGCATCGAAAAGACAAGCAAAAAGCGATATGTCAGCTTCAAAAAAATAAAGAAAGAACCCGCGAACCCGCACCGGCAATCTTCGCAAGATACCCAACGCAGCAGCTAGTGCGACTGCTACATGCCTTGAAGAACATTTCTGATGCGATGCTTTGGGATCGTCGGTCGCTTACGAAGCCCCTCGACAAGCATGCTTAAAACACAGCGTTCAGCTTATCACATCAGTGCCAGTCTTGGTATGTGAAAATCCCGGCGAAGCTATTTCATCAGCGAAAGTTGGTGGAACTTATATGTAGAAAGTTAATTAAGCCGCTGCTGACCAACCACACATTTTGATATGACCGACAAGAATGCCGGGAGAAGGACATACGCGTATCACGGAAAGTTTTGAAGCTTTGAAAATCATCATCACACCCATATACACCGAACACAAATAGGTCGAAATGGGAGTAAATGGCATGTCGCATAACTCACTGCCAATTCGGAGATTTCAAAACTACTTCCGATGTCAGTACCTCCTTACACCCACTATTTCCGCAGTTTATTCAGTAGCATACGGGAGTTTAATTTTACTGGCACTACAATGGGAGTTTTCAGGGGGACCATTAGGAAAAATTCCCCGCATTTCCCCGTGGGGAAGAATGTGAAAGTGCGAATGCACGAGTTGAATTTGCGCGGTTCGGTAATGTTCGCGAAAGAGAGATCACACACACACACACAACTACAAAGAAAGATGCATTTATTCACAGACAACTATTGGTGTTGTCGTTGTACTTGATTGCTAGAGCGGATCTCAGCTTTGAAATTTCGTGTCAGTACTCCTTTAAGCGGGTGCATTAGCCCTTCTCACGCCCGATTCCTGGCCAATCCCCCACGTGGGTATGTTCATGTCAGCGGCCAGGCAGCGCGCGCCCATCTCCCCCCGTTGCCAAGGAAGACGAGGAGATTCCTGGCCAATCCCCCACGTGGGTATGTAATGCGGACATCGCCGGTGGACGCAGGTTTAGGGTCGCTTAAGAAGTGCATTGCACTTAATATATTAGTTCCTCCAAGTTGGAGTTTTCAGTGGGCGCGTTGGGAGCAATGTTGACCTGCATTCCATGTACATTTTTTTGTTTTTTGGGGCGTTTGATATAAGCCCTGTAGTGGAATTTACTACTGTATTTAGAGTATTTAATCAGCGCACATGCCGCATTTTCATTTTTCATTAAGGATTACATAATTCTTAGTCTTTTTCTGCTTCAAACGTTGAATGGCAAAACGTGAAAAGTTCGTTTTTTCCACACAGTCAGTTTTTTGCGTAGCAAATACAGAAATGCGCTTTACGTGTGAACACGTTAATAACACCACGCAACACTGAATTACCAAAACCCCTACATCGAGAATAGAAGTTATCTGTAAAACTTCCCCTACCTCAACACTCTTCAACGAAAAAAATGTAAGCCATTTGCCAAAAATTAGGTAGGCATGTCTCCGATGAGCTGTTTGCCAGACAGTTTCGGGCCATTTTCCCCCATCTTTTCCATCCCTTAAAGGGACTCTGAAGTAAATTTTTCAAGCTCCTGTTTTTGCTTGCACTGCGTAGACTGACTCAAATTAACACACTTTTCATAGTTTATCCCGTTGATAAGTCGGGAACTATTTTATAAGGCCCGAATTAAGAAAAACTACCATGCGCGGTCTGCGGCGGGCGCACCAACTAAAGGTTGTGACGTCAAGAGTAGGTGCACCGTTACTGGACAATGTCTAAGATTAGCATTCAAACAAGTTTCGGTTTCGGCTCTGTAAAACAACATGTTTGATATCCGTCGTTACCCCGCACGGGGCACCTTGAGTATTCATGGTGACGGTGAGCAGCGACACCGCAGACGCCGAGCTCCCAACATAAGCCGTGTCCAACCGTGGCGAGGTGTTTTTAAGGTGAAGGGTAGAAGCCGTAAACGGTGGCCGTCGGAACCTTGGTCAAGCTCCGGCCGATGGGCTCCCTGCCTGTCTACCAGGCAGGGAGCTCCGGGACCTCTTTGACTACCAGGGTAAGGTCAAAGGAGAAAGTACCCCCGTCTCCCTGCTTTCCAATGTATCATATGGAATTTTCAAACCCCCCCCCCAGACGTGATCGGCCCCCGAAGAGGGGCCGCACCGAAGTTTCCTTTCCACCCCTACCAACTATCAACGTTCCGAAACATGACAACTATCCCCGTTTTTTGGTCCTTGAGTCAATCGACAAATCCAAACCCGTCTCCTCCCAATCTGTATTCCTCGTCTCCAAGTTCCTTGAAGGAATTGTTGGCAAATCTTTCGAGGCAAAAAAACTACGAACAGGCGAAGTGTTGGTTGAAGTCAAGACGCAGCAGCAAGCCACAAATCTCCTGACCCAAACCCGCATGGCAGATCTGGACATCACTGTCACACCCCACCGCAGCCTCAACAGCTCGCAGGGGGTGATATCTCAACCAGATCTGCTAAGTGAAACAGAGGCCGACCTTCTAGAAGGTCTGAAGGATCAGGGCGTAACAGCTGTCAGGAGAATCACCATCCGTCGCGACAATGTAGAAATACCCACAAAGCACATAATCTTAATATTCAGCAGTTCAAAACTTCCTGATCACATCAATGCTGGTTTCATTAGGTGTGGTGTACGTCCGTACATACCTAACCCGCGCCGCTGCTACAAGTGCCAGCGGTTCGGGCACGCTACGACTTCTTGCCGCGGCAAACAGACCTGCGCAAAATGCGCCGCACACGACCACCCCACTGAAAAATGTGATTCCACCACCTTCACCTGCGCAAACTGTCAGGGGCCGCACGCGGCATACTCCCGTAGCTGTGAGAAGTTTCACCAAGAAAAAAAGATCATCCACGTGAAAGTAACTGAGAACATCTCCTTCCCCGAGGCGCGAAAGAGGTTCGCCTCTTTCCCCTTGGGGAGGTACGCCGACGCAGCTCGCCGGGGGGCGGAGCGGCGTCTTGTTTCGGCGGGGACCCAGTACCACGAGTCGGACTTGGTCCCGCCTCCGCCCCCCCCTGGGTTGCCTCTGGCGACCCAACCCGCCACCGCACCGCCTGCTAAGTCAGCAGCGGCTGTGGTGGCATCCACGTCCGTTGGGGATGCTGCTGCACCCTCTGTTTCCTCCTCTCCACCGGCCCGAAGCACATGCGAAGGCCCGGAGGAGATGGAGCTGGAGCTGGAGGAAACCGCAGCAGTTCCCACCTCCGCCGCACCGCCTGTGCCACCTGGGGCGCTCCTGACGCCCTCGGCGGTCGCGGCCAAAACGAAGGGCACCGCAAAGGGTGCCAGGTCCGGGGGGTCCGGTACGCCGGGTACCCCTTCCAAATCAGATGATGACTTGGATGTGGGACCCTTCCTGTCTGCTTCGCAGCGGAAGGAACGGGTCCCTCCATCTAAACCTCCAGAGGAGGTAAAGAAACCCCGTCCAAGAGTCCAAGCCCCGAAAGACCCTACATAAATAGTCACACTCCAGTAGCTCTAATACATAATAATGGGAAGAGAAAATATCGTTCAATGGAACTGCAGAGGCCTTCTAAGTAATCTTGACGACGTCTATGAGATCCTGCATGCTAATCAGCCAAGTGTAATGTGTGTTCAGGAAACACACCTGAATTCCAAGAACACAAATTTCTTGAATAGTTACCTGGTATACAGAAAGGACAGGGTTGGCTGCACACACTCTTCTGGCGGTGTGGCCATAATCGCCCGCAAATCCTTAGCATGCCACCCTGTCACCTTGAACACAATCCTTGAGGCTGTGGCAATTCGAACGATAATATTTAATAGGTTGATAACGGTATGCTCCATATACATTCCTCCTGATGTTTCACTTTTAAACTCTGACTTCGAGGCGCTGGTTGACCAGCTGCCCGAACCATACATCCTGACAGGCGACCTTAATGCTCACAACACTCTTTGGGGCTCTTCTCGCACGGATGCCCGAGGTCGCCTTATAGAGAAATTCCTTACATCTTCAGGAGCATGCCTGTTCAACAGTAAACAGCCTACATACCATAACATAGGACACAACACATACTCATGTCTTGACTTGGCGATTGGCTCCGCAGTTCTCTTTCCATGTCTTGAATGGGGTGTGGGCACTGACCCATACGGTAGTGACCACTTCCCCACCTCACTCACATACATAGGTAAAGGCCCATGCAGTCCATCTTCCCATAATAGGTTCAATGAAGCACGAGCTAACTGGAATACATTTACAGAGACATCCAAACTACACCACACATCCATAGGACACCTACACATTGAAGAAGCTACCCAACTCCTCACGGCGCACATCCTCGACGCCGCCGAAAAGTCCATTCCCCACGTCTCTGGTGCCCCGCGCAACCAGCGGAGGCCGTGGTGGAATGAGGACTGTAGGCGGGCGCGAGAGGCCCAGAACAAGGCGTGGGGTATCCTTCGTCGGTACCCCACGTCGGGAAACCTCCTCTTGTTCAAACGGGCCAAGGCATTAGGAAAACGTGTGCGCCGTGAGGCAAAACGAGAGAGTTGGCGTACATTCATAACATCAATAAACTCCTACACAGACACACGGAAAGTGTGGACACGTATACGCAAACTCAAAGGACAACAGACACACAGCCTGCCCCTGGTCAGTACAACAGGGGACACTCTGGAAGACCAGGCTGACACACTCGCACAACACTTCCAACACGTGTCCAGTTCAGCACACTACACGAACACTTTCCTGAAACATAAAGCCTCTTGTGAAAAGAAGTCCCTACACGACAACAACAAATCACAGACTTCGTACAACTCCCTGTTTTCACTACAAGAGCTGAGGACTGCTCTGAGCACGTGTAAACCCTCAGCTCCAGGCCCAGACAACATTACATATACAATGATACAGAACTTACACACAGACACTCTTGTAACACTTCTTCACCTTTTCAACAAGATATGGCTTTCGGGGCACATTCCAAAGTCTTGGAGGGATGCCATAGTTGTAGCATTCTTGAAAGAAGGGAAGGACCCTTCTTCTCCCGCTAGCTATCGACCCATTGCCCTGACCAGCTGCCTGTGCAAGCTTCTCGAGAAGATGATAAACCGGAGGCTTGTGTACTTTTTGGAGTATAACGGCCTTCTCGAGAGCTGCCAGGCAGGCTTCAGGGCGGGGCGATCCACGAATGATCAACTTGTGGCACTAGAGTCGTATATTAAGGATGCCTTCGTGCATAAACAGTTCTGTTTAACTGTGTTTTTCGACCTAGAAAAAGCCTATGACACCGCTTGGCGTTATGGGATCCTTACTGACCTGAAGTCATTCGGTGTTTCTGGTAATATGTTTAACACCCTTGCTAGCTATTTGTCGGAGAGAACCTTTCG
Source organism: Haemaphysalis longicornis (assembly GCF_048455015.1). NCBI lineage: Eukaryota > Metazoa > Arthropoda > Arachnida > Ixodida > Ixodidae > Haemaphysalis > Haemaphysalis longicornis. The sequence goes on from NW_027526460.1 coordinate 123,655,495, forward strand.
CGTCAGAGTTGGTTCTGCACTGTCAAAGGTACACGTGCAAGAAAATGGCGTGCCGCAAGGCGGAGTTCTAAGCTGCACTCTCTTCATAGTAAAAATGAACTCCCTTGGGAAGGCACTGCCGCCTACAATTTCTTACTCCATGTATGTAGATGACGTGCAGATATCTTTTAAATCGTGTAATATGTCCATCTGCAAACGTCAAGTCCAGCTCGGCGTCAAGAAGCTTGCCGACTGGGCAGACAAGAATGGTTTTAAAATTAATCCCAGAAAGAGCTCTTGTGTTGTATTCTCCAGGAAGCGTGGGGTCCACCCGGACCCAGACATCACTCTTGCGAATGTGCCAATTCCTGTGAACAAGGAGCACAAGTTTATAGGCATTTTATTCGATGAAAAACTTACATTCATTCCTCATGTCAAACTGCTCAAATGTAAATGCCTAAAGGCAATGAATATTCTTAAGGTTCTCTCACATCAATCTTATGGGGCCGACAAACAACTCCTGCTGCGCCTGTACACAGCGTTGGTGGGGTCCCGGCTCGACTACGGCAGTGTCGTGTATGGGTCGGCGACAAAGACCGCACTGAGAATGCTCGACCCAGTGCTGCATCTTGGCCTTCGCCTCTCATGCGGCGCTTTCCGCACTAGCCCTGTCGAAAGCCTTTATGTCGAGTGCGACAAGTGGTGTCTAGGGCATCAGCGGGAGTATGTTGACCTGCTGTATGCATCTAAGATTGTGTCCCTTACCAACCATCCTTTTAATCCCATCATGAACAATACATCAAACTTGCAACTCTTTTTAAACAGGCCATCCGTTTCCTTACCTTTCTCTCTCAGAGTTAGGGAGGAGGCTTCTGCACTCACGGTCCCTCTTTCAGACACGCACAAGACACCCATTCAAAATTTCATCGCACCATGGCATCTTCGTCCTGTATCATGCGACCTGTCATTCACTCTTGTAGAAAAAAATAGGGTACCCAAGAATGCAATTCTGCAGCACTTCCTGTTCCTGCAGGACAAGTACAGGTGCGCAGAATTCTATAGCGACGCGTCGAAAACTGGTTCTACGGTATCTTGTGCAGCGCACGGACCAAATTTTAGAGTAAGCAAAACAATGAATTTTCATAACAGTATTTACACGGCAGAAGCATATGGCATTTTACTCGTTACAAACCACATCATCAAACATAAAATTCCCAAGTCCATTGTGTACACAGACTCTCAAAGCGTTGTACAGGCACTGTCATTAGGAAGGTCATCTAAAAACTATGTCATAAATGCTCTTTTCAAGGTATTAATGTCTGCATATGCCTCAAATCTTGAAATAACTATATGCTGGGTACCAGGGCATTGTGGAATCCCTGGCAATGAGGCCGCCGACCAAATGGCTGGTGATGCTGCTCTCATGACTACAGTTGACGTTACAACAGTACCTTACACCGACCTAAAGACACACATCAGACGACAGCTTCGTAACACATGGCAATTACACTGGAGTCAACAAACAGACAACAAACTACACATAATGAAACCACAACTTGGACGCTACATAACTGACTCACACAACAGATACACTGAAGTCGCCCTGGCTAGGCTGCGGATAGGCCACACACATGCGACGCACTCCCACCTGCTCACTGGAACTTCGGGACCCACGTGTAGCAGGTGTGGAAAGGGCCTATCCGTAGTCCACATACTAATCACATGCAAGGCACTTGACACAACACGACACAAACATTTCCCTGAATTATACAGACAACACATTCCTTTGCACCCATCATACTTTTTAGCCGACGAACCAATGTTTTCTAGTCAACGTGTTTTTAAGTTTTTAGCTGAGGTAAACTTTCTGCAGCTCTTGTCATATCATGTGTAATCAACCTGGCCCTATACACCAGCCATCTCCATTGTCTTTTGTTTTGCATCACCTTTACTTTTAGTCACATGTTTTAGTATGTACGGTCTCATCATAATTCAGTAACTTCTTCTTTGGCGCTCTTTGCCCATAGTCGGCCTTGCGCCAATAAAACCCAACTATCATCATCATCATCATCAGATATCCGTCGTTATCGTGGGATGGCCATTCCAGAATCGCCATACCGCACTTCTTCCATGTTTTCGGCTGTAAAATGCCTACGTTAAGAATCCCAGGACGGCTTGGAATCGTAGCAATCATTAGCGGAGGCCTACGCTGTGAATGAACTCCCCCCGCGTCACCGCAGACTATTAAATGCCATGCGCTTTTCCACCATATTTGGAGCTTGCCTCACTCATACCTGTGTCGTACAAAGCGTGTTCGCACCAGGCCAAGGGTATGCTGATTCGGGCCTGTACCCACTGCCCGCAAGGAGTCGGTGCTATGGAAACAGCCCGCCAACGAGAACTCGCTAGCGCGTCCGTGTGAGTCTGCGCGCCTTCTGCGAAAGCGCTCGTGGAGCAGTGAACGTTACGGCCCGAAAATGGTGAACTCAGCATAGAAAATATCGGCCAAAAACAACAAAATCAACTCTCAGGGATTTGAACTTGCGACTTGCAAAATAACATGCGTAGCGCTCCATACCACTCTGAAACGGGCCAGCGCTGCCGGTGTTGGAAATATAAGGTACATAATCTATAACCAGTTTACACTTTTATTTAGATTTAGCATTTCAAGCAGCTTAGGAAACTATTTTTTGTATAGAGTTCGTGCAGTAAGCACCCCCCAAATTTCCACAATATCTCACGTATACCAATAGCATTTCTTAGACGGAAAAGCGTTCGCAGATGTGTGGTCGTGCTGCTGACCTATGTCCTTTATCACCGAGCGCAAAAAAAGTTCTGCCTTGTCCCTAGTTTTACGCTGTACGGTAACCGTTTCAGTTGACTTTATTTCCTTAGTACCCATATTGACTTCGCTGACACTTCTCCCGCCTTCTAGTGTCATTAGATTTTCCTACTGGCGTACCAGTCATTGAAGCGTCGCATGCGCGGTTGTGCAGCGCTTGTGGGGAGCGACCCGTACATGGAGCTTGATAAAGTGTACACACTAACAAAGTAAAGAAAGGCACATTCTTCCATTCACAAACGTGTCGTGGCTTAGTTTCTACTGAGCGAGCGAACTGCGACGAACCGTCGGCGGCCGGCGGCCGGCGCTGGGCCTACTGGCTCTGTCGGAAGGTCGGCGAGCCGTGCAGTAGCGCTGCCAAGCCAAGTCTTTTTCTCCGGAAGTCACACAAAAACGCCACAGAAAATGGTCGAGGATGCAAAGTGGACGACAGCATTTGCGAATTGATTTTGCTACAAAATATATTCTCGTAAACAAGGGACGCTGAAGTGATGTGTAAACATTGCGGGATTATTAGCGCAAATTGTAGCGCGGAGTCCATAGGCCATGTTTCGGCCACCCTGAGTGCGTTTACGCGAATTTATTTAGTAGAGAAATCAATTATAAAATGCTGTCGAGGACGATCTGCATCCTCGTCCTTTTTCTGTGGCGTTTTCGTGTGACGTCAGGAGGAAATGTCTTGGTTTGACTGCACTACTGCACGGCTCGCCAAACTTCCCACATAGTCAGTGGGCCAAGCGTTTAGTCCGCCGGCCGCCCGCGGGTCGTCGCAATTTGTTCGCTCAGTTAAAACTAAGCTACAACACGTTTGTGGATGGAAGAATGTGCCTTTCTTTACTTTGTTAGTTTGTACACTGTATCAAGCTCCAAGTCCTGGTCGCTCAACGCAAGTGCTGCACACGAGCACATGCGACACTTCGCTGACTGGTACGCTAGTAGGAAAATTCTAAGGCCACTTGAAGGCGGGATAAAAGTGAGCGAAGTCAATAAAGGTACAACGGATACAAAATCAACTGATACTTTTACCCTAAAGCGTAAAACTTTATTTGACACTGCAAGAGGCACAGGTCTCACAAAATGTTGGTCACAATAAAAAACGTTCAAATCTTACCTTCAACCACCTCACACAGGCACAACCGCGTTGTTTTTAAAACTGGCACTCTCCGTTAGCGATGACTGCATTTTGGCCTCCCGCATATTATATCATTTAATATAAAATCGTATCATTGCCTAATGAGACCGTGAGCTTCCCCGCTGCTGTTTAATGCGTGGAAACGCAACTATTCAAAACATATGACAGCAGAAATCTTAGCAGAAAACGGATTACATATAGGGAGTATCTGTTGTCTATTAGAAGTAGCCAATAAATCCACTAAAGAGCGAGGAAACCGATACAATTAAAGCGGGCCGATAAACTTTATGAGCAAAACACAATGTGTTCATCTAATTTATGTACAAAGGAAGAGGTGAGAGCCGGGGGGAAATGGGGGCGGGGGCTGTCTTTTCTGCTGTTTCAAATGAATTAGCTGAATTAACTGGGCAGCGCCCCTTAAGACAGAATAATGACCACATTAGATTGGGTGAAAAGTGAAACTGATGAAGCTAAGGCGTGTAAGGTATCAAATGAAAGGACCGGATTAACGGAATCACGCGGGGTAAATAAAAATTGCTTCCTGATTGTAGTGATCAGGCAGTCATAATGAGTCATAGATTGGGTTAAAATTCAAAATGACGCTGCGAGGGCATGTGGGGAATCAAATTCAAGGTCTCGATGTGGGCAATCATTCGGGACGAAAATGAATTATGGATATATCATGACGTAGTCATGATTAGTCATAGATTCGGTTAAAATTCAAGTTCATGATGCTAGGGCGTGTGGCGTATCAAATTATAGATCTCGGTGAGGGTAATCACGTGCTTCTTGATTATTATCATGACATAGTCAAAATGGGTCATAAATTAGGTTAAAATTAACAATGATGCCACTGGGTGTCCGGGGTATCAAATTGAAGGTTCCGATAAGGGAAATCACATGGGACAAAAATGTGGTAGGGTTATATCATGAGATAGTCATGGTTAGTCATTGATTGGTTTAACATTCAAATTGATTCCGCTAGGATGTGATGGGTATCAAATTAATGGTCTTGATGAGCGGAATCACGTGGGAGAAATACAAAAATGCTTCCTGGTAATGACCATTAGATTGCCATTGCGAGTCTTATATTGGGGTAAAATTCGAAGTGACCCCGCTAGGGCGTGTAGGGTATCAAATTTACGGTCTTGACGAGGGGAATCACGTGGTACAAATAAAAAAAGGCTTCGTAGTTCAAATCATGAGATAGTCATTATGAGTCATAGATTGGGTAAATTCAACGTGAGGTCACTGAAGCATGTGTGGCGTCAAATTGAAGGTTCCAGTTAGGGGAATCACGTCGGACACCTAAATAATGCGTCCTGGTTACAGTCATGAGAGACATGGTTATTTTGACTGGAATGAATTCGATATGAACCTGCTAGGGTGTGTGGGGTATCAAATGAAAGGTCTCGTCGAGGGGGATCACGTGGGACAAATATAAAAATGCTTTCTGGTTATAATTATGAGGATATAGCAAAATGTATATAGCAAAAGGTACACACTCGCACTCACACTCTCACTCACTCACTCACACTCACTCACTCACTCACACTCACTCACTCTCACTCACACTCTCACACTCACACGCTCACTCACCCACTCACACTCACTCATTCACTCACTCACACTCACTCACTCACTCTCACTCACACTCACACTCTCACTCACACCCTCACTCACACTCACACTCACACTCTCACTCACACTCACACTCTCACACTCACTCTCACACACTCACACCGTCTCACTCTCACACTCTCACTCTCACTCAACTCACACTCAATGCACACTCACTCACACTCTCACTTTCACTCACACTCTCACTCTCACTCTCACACTCACACTCACACTCTCACTCTCACTCACACTCTCACTCTCACTCTCACACTCACACTCTCACACTGTCACTCTCACTGTCACTCCAATCACACCCTCACTCTCACTCACACTCACACTCACACTCAACTCACGCTCTCACTCTCACTCACGCTCACACTCACACTCTCACTCTCAGTCACACTCACGCTCTCACTCACACTCATACTCACACTCACACTCTCACTCTCACTCTCCCTCTCACTCTCATTCACACTCTCACTCTCCCTCTCACTCACAGGCACACTCATACTCTCACTCTCACTATCACTCACACACCCACCCACACTCACACTCACACTCACACTCTCACTCTCATTCTCACTCACACTCTCACACTCTCACTCACACTCACACTCACACCCACACTCTCACTCACTCTCACTCTCACTCACTCTAACTCTCACTCTCACTCTGTCACACACCCACACTCTCACTCTCACTCAAACTCACACTCTCACTTTCACTCACACTCTCACTCTCACACACACTCACACTCTCACTCTCACTCACACTCCAACTCTCACTCACACTCACACTTTCACTCTCACTCTCCCTCACACTCACTCGATCACTCACTCACACTCACACGCTCACTCACTCACTCTCACTCACACTCACACTCTTATTCTCACTCTCACACTCTCACTCTCACTCATACTCTCACACTCACTCACACTCTCACTCTCACTCACACTCTCACTTTCACTCACACTCTCACTTACACTCACTCTCACACTTACACCCACACTCTCACACTCACACTCTCACACTCACTCACACTCTCACACTCTCACACTCTCACATTCACTGTTGCACTGTCTCAATCTCTGTGAGGCCATTTGAGTTCTGAATTCATTTTGAGTTCTCAGCCCATTTTCAGTCCTGAGTTTATTTTGAGTTTTGAGTACATTTTGAGTTTTGAGTACATCTTGAGTTTTGAGTTGACTGTGAGTTTGAGTACATTTTCAGTTTTGAGTCCATTTTGAGTTTTGAGTCCATTTTGAGTTTGAGTACATTTTGAGTTTTGAGTCCATTTTGAGTTTGAGTACACTTTAAGTTTGAGTACATTTTGAGTTTTGAGTCCATATTGAGTTTGAGTACATTTTGAGTTTGAGTACATTTTGAGTTTTGATTACATTTTGAGTTTGAGTACATTTTGAGTTCTGAGTACATTTTGAGTTTTGAGTCCGACTGAGTTCTGAGTTTTGTGCTCAATGTGAGTTTGAGTTTGAGTGAGCGCAGATGTGCTGCTCAGCATTGAGTCTGAGTTTGAGTGAGTGGTGATTCGAAAAAAAAAACGTGAGTGAGTTTGAGTGAGCCGCGCCAACTTTGCCAAGGTATGCCCGGAGCAGACGACGTCTGACGACGTCGCCTTCTCTCCACGATCTCACCTCTCTCGCCTCTCGCGGGCTTCTCAGATTTGCTGGCGCTTTTCATTTTGCGCAGGAAGGGCGGGAAAGTAAGGACAGTCTGAAAACAAAATTGGCCGCGAATCTGCTCCTTTCATTGCAAATGTCGTCAAAAGACGATAGTCTTTATCGACTTTTGCCATGTAAATGCCTCCCTTCGCTTTCCCGCTCACCTCTCATGTTGTCCCTCTTGCGTCGCGCTCCTTCCAAGGTAAAAGACGCCACAGGTTTGCTTAAATCATTTTAAATTTCCCGCGTTCCACTGCTCCAAACCGGGTGTCTCGATGCCAACGCTGCCGTACGGCGAAGACCCGCGTGAATCGAGGCGGCGTACTTCAGCGTTTATAGAACCGCGTTTCCCTACTCCACGTGCGTTGCAAGCAGAACGTGGAACCTATCTAGTGGAACCTTTTATAACTGTTGCCGGTTGATTTCTTAAAATGGCGCCAGAAGCTATAGTGGCGCGGGCGACAGCAGGCGACGGCGGAGGGAATTTTTTTTCTGCAGTTGATGAAGTATTTAATTTCGCAAAAGCCAAGCATGTATGATTTTTTATAATGGAACACTGCAAATATCACTTGTGTATTAATTTGTTGTTTTATATTTGCGTAATGTCTTGTTCTTTTTCAACAATGTTGACAAGTATGAACATTACAGCGGCCTTAGAAGGGCGCATTTAGCTGTGACTTTATGAGACTATTGCGCAGGCATTGTTTGACTTCGGCCGGGTGGCTGAATCGAGTCACAGACAGACAGACGGACAGACAGACAGATATAGAGACATACAGACAGACCAAAATTTCTGGGTTTAAGTAGCCCAAGAAAGGCTATCGTCTTAATTATGAACTAATGGCATAGAGTATAATAACCATCATTCACTGGAACTGGAACTGCAACTTAAATTCTCAACCAGGTGTTTTTTAAAGACGATAGTCTTTCTTGGGCTACTTAAACCCAGAAATTGTGGTCCCTCTGTATGTCTGTATGTCTGTCTGTCTGTCTGTCTGTCCGTCGGTCTGTGACTTCGCAGTGCTCGCGAGCCGTCTCCTGGGACGGCTCGCATTCTTTTCTCATCTTTTATTTGTTCTTCCGCCTGGAACCATACAAGCTAGAGTTTGGTTTGTTTTGTACTTGATATTATCTCACGCGTGAACGAGCCATTATGCGCCATTTTGAACACGTCGTTGTTTCTTCCGCGGCCACTTTTTTGTCCTCACTATCATAACAAGCAGCCCAATAAGCATTCCTAATTAAATGAGCGCTGGGACGGCTTGTTAAGTGAACGTATTTCGCCTCAAATGTGCCTGCAGTTTTTCTTGCGCTAAATAATGGGGAGGTGTATGACTAGTGCCAGCAGTTCCACTAGCTCCGAACTGTTCTGCCTATATATAACTTTTGTTCACGTGTCCTCGTAACATTCGGCCGGAAAATTAAATCAAAGAGTAAGCGCGCATCTTTAAAAGCGTTTGTTTAGATGTTATTGACGCGTGACACCATTTGGGTACGTGATGCCGCGTAACGCAATGACCGCAGGCGAGCCATGGCGACAAGCCGGGACCCTACATTTCTCCGCCCTTAAATGAAAAGTGATAGAAAAGTGATGATTGAAACGCAATGATTGAAAAGGCATTGCGTGATTGTCGAATGTGATTGCTTGAAAGCTCGTGTTTTTTTTTTTGTGCGCATTCGGCATGGGGTAACTCTCCTTGGGTAGCCGGAGGGCACAGCCACCTGAGAAGGCTGCACCTTTTTGCAGGTTCTGCTAATGGTTAAATCGGCAGCCACGGGTCCTTTCACCGGTCTCCTTTTCCTCGCCATTGGCTTCCCATTCGTGCACTCAAAGGTCTGTGATATCCACCTAATACGCATAGGTTATTCTGCCTATGCGTTGAGTGCCTGCGTTTAGGGCTGCTGTGTGGGGCCGGGTGGTATACTGCTTTATTAAGTGTACGGAAGGCAATTTATAATGCAGCTTTACAGAGCGCATTCTTAAACGGGTAGCACGGTCTTTTATTACTTACGCATGATGCGCTGGTATTAACAGCTGCAATCATGTTTAAAGCAGAGACAGAAGATACACAAGAAGACGACAACATGAGCGCTTCAACAAAAGCGCTCGTGTTGTCTTCGTCTTGTGAATCGTCTCTCTGCACTTTAAACATGAATCAGATCCAACTAGCTCAACTCTCCTTTCTACAAAACTGCAAGCCTGACCATTTTTCTTGGAGGCAGGTGAATACGACTGTTGAGCGCTATTGCAATGGAAGGCAGGTACACTGTACACCTTCTGTAATAATACTCAAATATTCTCCTGCAGTATTGCACAGAAGAAACCCAAACACTAGAAATCATGAACGGCCTTTCAGTCCGTGGAAGAATATCGTCACACATCAATATACTTATTTTAGGGCAGTACCAATACTGACTACATACATCATAGGCGCGGCAATATTTCACCAGCGGGGAATACTAGTTTGTGTTTTATTTTATGTTCATTCACCGTATGACCGTGCACAGGCTCTACATTATCCGCACGTCACAGCAAAAAAAAATTTCCTCATACTTCTGTAAGCTTAAGGCGTTGGAATTGCGAAGTTCGTTGGGCTTCGCACAGCTCTGTCCAAGTATTATGTATTCCCAAGCGTAAAAACAAGTCAGTAGAGGTGTTAGTGGGGAGGCCGAGTGCAATTTTGTATGCTTGCCTAATTAAAATGTCAAGTTTCTTGTGCTCTGCTGGTTTGAGAGACAGGTAAGGAGCTCCGTATGTAAGGCGACAGATGAGAAAAGCTTGAACCAGACGGGCAGTTTCAGCTTCTTTGAGACCAGTACGTTGGTGGGTGATGCGCTTAACTAGTTGTGCCAATTGAGTAACTGTGCGTTGAAGTGCGAGGATGGTGTGCGAGCCGGAGCCATCTCGTGGGATTGTCAGTCCGAGTACCCTGAGATGGGTTACTACAGGAACGGGACGAGTCTCTATAGTAAGAGCCGGGTCCGGCGTCGGCGCCGTGCGTCGTCCCCGAGTTCTCTGCTGAAGGGTTAGCAGTGCGGATTTCTTACACCCACTGGCTGTAGTACTTTAGCTCGCCTGGGCTATCCGACCCCGACTCAGCCTCACCGCCTGGCACGTCTTCCCCCCCTTCTACGCGCTCGCATTAAAGTCGCCCCGCTACCCCGGAACATGCACCCAGGCATCCACGATGGTCGTCGCACCGCGCGAACCAACTACATCCGCACCCACTACCAGCATCTGCCGGACACGCTTTACGTCGATGCATCCCCATACCCCAACCGATCGACTTACGCCGTCGCGACTGTAGATAGTCAAAAACGTACCGTCGCCACTGCCTCCACGCGAGCCTCAACACAAACTGAAGCGGAAGAGATAGCCATTGCGCTGTCCCTTACCTCCACTCGTCGTGACTACGTGACAGTAATCACGGACTCGCAGGAAGCCTGCCGACACCTTCAAAAAGGTCTACTCCCTCGCACTGCCCTACGCATCATTGAACACTCCTCTTACCTCCCTGAGGAATGCCACATTTTATGGACCCCTGGCCATTGTGGGTTGGCCGGCAATGAAGCGGCGCACGACGCGGCCCGAGAAGTGGTACACCGGGCCATTGCCCACGACCCCCCTCCTACTACCCTGGATGCCCACCCCCTACTCACCTACAATGACATACTCACACACTACAAGCTCTCTCGTCGCACCTTCCCTCCACCTCACCTGTCTCTAACAAAAGCCGATGAAATCACTCTCCGTCAACTTCAAACCCGGACCTTCCCTCACAATACACTTTGGCATTTGATTTTCCCCACCTCTCACTCACCACGGTGCAAGTTTTGCCCCGAAAGGGGTACACTTTATCACATTGTATGGGAATGCTCCCACACACCCAACCTCCCTCCAAATCCCCACCCCTCCCCTTCACAGTGGGCGGCGCAGCTGTCCAGCTCTGAACCCGGCTCCCAGCTTAACCTGGTGAGACGGGCCCGGACTGCCAGCCAGAGCCAGGGACTCCTGGACTAAGGAGTCTCCCCACTGGTCTGCCTCCACTCACGGAGTCAGACTGGGCCTGAATAAAAGTTTTTTCCTCCTCCTCATACTTCTGTAGTCGTCAGTGGCTTCACGTGTATATTGATTGGACCTTTTTTTTGTAGAAGCATCAGAATATGAAGTATTTGGTTGTAAAGGTAGCAGGATCAAATAAGATTCAATTGTAATGTTCCCTTCATGAGAATACGTAACGCATGAGTTTTTGTCTATAGATTTGAACACATCCTGCTTCACCTGAAACTAAAAATGCACTAAATGCGAAGCTAAAACCCACCTGAACATGCTTTTGTGTTTAAGGTCTGCACAACAGACTTTTAATAGGATCAAAGATTTACGTTAAATTTAAGGCGGTATTGCTATCATATCGGAAGAAAAAAGGAAGAACGGCCAGCTGTTGGTATTTCCTTGCACGATCTTGAGCTCAACATGGTTTGTATTTATCCAGAGCTCCCTACTACGCCCAGCCTTATAACCCAGGTATAGCTTTGGTGATAAAAGCCGCCAGACCTTGTATTTGAGGTGCTGTAGGGAAACTTTGTATTACGAAGGTCAGTAAAGCTTTGTAGGGGGATTTCGCTGGAGCTTGTTAAAGGGGTAGACGAGACAGAGAGACGCCCACTGCTAGGTGAAGATGGCGCGTAGCAGGGTACGTCTCTTTGTCTGCTCGATCCCTGTAACAGGTTCAAGCGCAATCCCCAATAGGAAATGTTCTATTACGAATATTACGCGCAACCAGTTCTTCCGTCCTTAATTTAAGCATATATGTGCCATAGATAAGAGTGTTTGCCTGCTTCTCCTCTTCAACGATCTTACATTAAATAGCATCACATACCCTCGATTGTGCATATAACCACGTACAATCAAGAAAATTGCTTTCTTTCTCCGTAGTTTTGTTTTTCTTTTTAGAGCTATTTTGATACACTGTTAAAAGGAAGTGCACTGAGATGATGAATATTGATGGTTTGCTACTCATGCTTGTGTAGTATATTTTTGTAGGAAGAAAATATCCAAAACATATTGTTATGTTATTGATTTTGTCCCTCGCACTTAAGATAGTGTGCTCAACAAGTTTGTTAGCTGCATCAAATCTTGATTTTTTCTTTCAAAGTGCTCAAGAAATAATACTTTCAAAAGCTGGGAAAGCACTCCGAGTCACGCGCAAATAAAAAAAAGCTCAGAAAATGGAAAACAAAGTTCGATGCTGCATTTCTACCTAAAATGGCAAGTTTGAGTTAACATATGAAGTATTATACAAGCCAACGGAATGTGGCCAGCGCAGCTCAAAACTCTGCACCAGGAAATACGGTGTGAACCAAAGTGGTGAAAAGGACCTATTTGGATGGGAAGATGGAAAACGTGCAGCTGAAAAAAGGAGCAGTTGGCTGAGAGAACAGCAGGCGATCCTGCACGTCATTTACCTGAAGTCGCGCAGTTGGCAACCAACATTTTCGCATGCTAAGGACAACAATAACAATGACAATTATCATCAACTTGACCACCACTCTAAAAGACATTAATAGCCCGAAAGTACGTAAGACGTTAAAGTTGCGCATTAAGGCTGGAACAAGTACATACCACTATATTATGTAACAATCAAGCATAACATAGATAAAACTTCACATTCCATTGCTACGTTTGCACAATGAACTCAGCTTCAAGCGTACGTATCGAAAAACACTTGCTTCCAATTCATCGGCTCGACCTCGTGCCATATATAATTGAAATGATCGTCCTGACGCCATTGCTTCTATATCAATCCGTGACAGACTGCGTGAACACGAATTTTTCCTGATATATTTAATACATTTGTACCTTCCACATACTCGATAACTATCTTTGTTCATTCACATCTTTAATTTTCTCCTGAGTTGATTTTTCATAAATTTTGCAGGCTACTTAGAAAATGTATAACGATGTTCTAATACTCTTGTTTATAATTCCTTATCCTGTGTTTTGGCCGTATGCCTTTAAGTTCATCTTGTATGTATAGCCCCTTTGCCGTGTGGTCCTCCTGTAGACTGTAAGGGTCTTCTATATAAAAAAATAAATGCCTTCTTTTCTTAGGGGGCAGGAATTTCAACAATGGTGGCACTCGCATTCCAACTGTTTGTCCTGTGGCAGGACATTAACTCCGGAGCAAGGGCCCCACGCATGACTGCAACTCTGGACTACTGCCCAGAAAACAGCACCTACATCCGTTCAAGAGCGAACCATTCGGCCTCAGATCTTCCCAGCAGGTATTTACTAAAATGCTGATATGAGTTTCTAGCCGTGGTCGCAGTCTATCTCGAGGCGAAGTACCCTAACTTGTTGTCACACAAACAAACTTAGCACGACCCAAATACCTTAGGTGAAAACATATTTCTCTTGTGTTTACATCTTCTGCTCGGCCAATTTCAACATTAGGATATAAAAGTGTATTCTTGTGTGACGGTGGTTAACCATGGCTTTCGGACCTCAGCCTACAATCTAAAATTGGGCAATAGGTAATCCCCAAACGGTGCAGCTATAACGGAATATGCATTATTGCACCAGGTATAAGGACTGCCTGAATAAATACATACACATTAAGGTAGCGTACCATTATTCTGCGGAAACGCGAACGTAGGACTAACCGTCAGGTGCATACAGGAGAGGACCTAGAAACCCGCACCACCACTCAAGATCCTAATATTGTCGCATCTTGCATTTCTTTGTCGTAATTCCGCACGCATCCCTCCATCGCCGAAGTTTAAATTAGTCGGCAGACACACACAAAAAGGTTCCTACATTTTTACAGCCGCCCCATTCCATAGGGGCGATTTCCCCTGCAAGCCGGGCGCAAGCCAGGGGTAAAAAAATTGCTCCAATCCACGCTGTGAATGTGGTTGGAAAACCAAGCTTAAAACGACAGCCACAACAATTGCCCATGCGACGTCACTTGAATTCACACACGTGACTCCACCGAAAGTGAAGCGAGATATTTTGCAAGCCGTTACTTGGAATTAGGGCGGGCGGCGTCCCGAACGCAGCAGCGTCGGCCACGGCCAGGCTAGAAGGGTGGGCGCTGACGCCGTAGCCCGGCCGTATGTCTGGACAAAAAAAAACTGAAAGGAGCGTCTTTCGAAGGGTGAGACAGAGGAACCTACCCATCCTGATTGCTAGCTTGATGCTACACCGCCGCGCGACACAAGCGTAGACACCGATAAAATTCGGCATGTAAGCTCAGTGATTCTTATTTATACTGATTTAAACTAGTTAGTTTAGTAAGTTCGAGGATTGTGAGAAAGCCGAGGGAAGTTTTATAATCACTATTTATTAGGACCAGATGCCCCGTCCGCCTTTTGTAATGCCTCTTAAAACAGAACCCAGTTTGTATTCATCAATTAAGAAAACGTAGTCCCATTCGTGTGAAGCAGTGCGCAAAAGGTAGCGTTTCTCTAGCGGCCAGATGTCTGTTTGCGGTCTCTAAATTTTGTTTTCCTGCCCTTCAAACCAATTCTCAACGTGTCTGTGTCGTACGACCACTTAATTCCGTCGGGTCCGGGTTACCCAGGAGGTGGTGTCGAACGAGTTAATCAAGCCGTGCGAAGTGAGTGCGCAATGGACGCGAAGCTGCGCCAAAACGGGCCCAAGACAACCGTCGCTAAAGCAGACGACAAAGCCGACCCGACAACGCGCCCGACGACTTGCAGGCACCCCTGTGCGGGGAACGCTGCGTAAATTCACCGCGCCATCAACAGTATGTTCCGTGGTTGAAACCTTCCCTCCCTCCTCTCACCCACCACCCCCGCCTCCGCCGCGTTGCGAGTTTATTGTCCCGCACGCCGCGAAAGAACCGTTGGCTGGTAGAGGTAGAAAGCCTTGCTTTCAAAATTCTGTAATGGCTTAAATGGTAACACAGGCGTTGCAGCAGCTCTTGTCGCATTAGAAAAAAAAAAGACCTCCTCCGGAATACCTCCTCCGAAAGACCTCCTCCGAAGTCCTCCTCCGATGCTACCATTACTTTTCTGCCTCTCTGCAATTGAAACACATTCTCCAACCCCCAAAAATCTGTAATATTACTGGGTATACAGGGGTACCGTCGACTATGTGTATAATATTATTTCCGCTTCTAATTTGGGGTTGAACACGGCACGGTAGAAAAAGCCCCGCAGAATCATATATGTGAGGAGATACACTTCGAATGCGGCTATGAGAGCTGCGGATAGTGTATTACCCACCGCGGGTAAATGTGCGGAGGAATCGCAGGCATTAGCCTCTCTCTAGCCATCGTGTTAAAAAGGCTGTTGGCCTGAAGAGGGAACTTTTAATGACGGCAGTACGTGGCGGCACTACGTGTACCCACAGTAAATCCCCTTTCGTAGGTTGGTGGTTCGTTTTTCGACAAAGAAACCCTTCGCTCCGGAACTCGGCGGTGATGGTGACGAAGATAATCAGACGAGAAGGTGACGATGACCAGATGAAGCCAAAGAAAACTCACAATAATTGTACAAAACATTATTTATACACCAAAATCACAGATAATTGCTGTCTTAGCGTTCGCCTGACTGTTTACACCCTAGAACTTGTTTTCTTGATCCACCATTCTGCAAGTACGCTGATTGATTGTAGGGCTGAATGCACCGACGCAACGCAGGCGCAAAGCGCGCCGTAGTGAAGGGCTCCTGGTTAATTTTTACCTTATTCTGCAGGTACGCCCTAGACCGGAAAAACTGTTCACGTGCACTGAGCACGGAGGCTCGCTGTTCTTACGTTAGCTTCTCAATGCTACAGCCAATTCTCTCTCCTCCCGTCTTGCGCTCGAATTTATAACTTCGAACGCAATGTACGTCGAGCAGCAGATCCGAATTCAATTGGTCGGCCGCGGCTTCTAATGAATCAATCACGTGGCCATACGCTCTATCATAGATTCCCGAGTTCCGTAATGCATGTTATTGGGCTAGTTGCTTTCCTCCTGAACTCGTCTCCTGCAGTTGTGGTCGCCGGAGAGTGGAAAGAGATTGGCAAGGGATGTTCTCCCGCCCGCTCAAGGCTTTGTGACCCCAAGTGCATTGCGCCATGTAGACGTAATGTTGAGCAATTAGGAGTCGTGTGAAGGCATCGCACGTGAGCGGCCAGCGAACCCGTGACTGAGCGTTCGTCATTCCCTTAAGCATATATCATCCAGAGCCGCTGTGGGCGGAATCGGCGGTCCTTGCGAGCCCATTACGGCGACTTGAGCAACGAATTGGAAATTACACTCGAGCCCGCGACTTTACCTCGCATCTCCGTTACGGAATGCGTCAGCAGCCCTAATCCCACTCCGTACTGTCATTACTTGATTGTAGATAGGCGCTTCTGTAAGAAATGAAGTTTAGTGTAAAAAAAAACAATATAGGCATTTGAAACTCATGATTCAAATTTATTTCAGGTCCCCCTTTGGTGTCTCGTTATTTACACTATCACCGTTTTGGAGCTGTTTCTTCGGTACTTTTACTACAGTTGTACTTGGAGTCTTCATTAGCATTGCATCAGGTATGTATTCTGCTCTGCGGAGAACACGATCGCTTTAGTTTTATTTTTATTCAGTTTCTTCTTGAAGTTATAGTTAATCGAGGCTGTGTAAGTAGGCTCGAATGAATATTCGCCACACTTGCTTGCGCCATTGCCAAGCGAATTAGGTCAGGCGGACTGTCAGATCGTGAACAACTAACCAAAACAGAGAAAAGTAGTAGGTTGGAGCGTAAGGATATGGCACTGTGGCGAAGTGCAAGAAATAAGAACCCTTCAGCCGAAACTTAGCTGAATGGGAACAAAAGAAAAGTATAAAAAACAGGGCTTGTTTCAAGCGTTCTCCGTGTTCGGTCTCCAGCATGCCGTGCCTCGAGGCTAACCACGCTGCGAGTTTGCTGAAGCCTTTGAAAATATCCGAACAGTCATCCGCTAGACTGTAGGTTGCCTGGGCCACTTGCACGGTGAAGGCGACAGACCCTCACTAGGTACACCTGGAAATCTACGAGCCCCCAACTCCGGCTCCTGCAGTAGACTCTTAAACGTTTGTCGCCGAGCCACGAGTCCGAATACTGTAAACTGTCTCCTGATAGACAGGCAAGTTATTCTCACCACATCTGCTGCCATGTTAGACACGCGGTTGAGACGCCATAGAATTTAGAACATCACGTACTTTCGCCTGTATGTTTCCCCGGGTCACTCGTGGGTGCGCCGCGTCAAGACGGTATTTTGTCGGGTAATGGGCACAGAGCTCGTATCAACGTGCAACGGCTGCGTTCACGTGGAAGTCCCATTGTGCACACTGTGGGTAATTTTGAAATGACTAGTCCCGATTTATAAATGTTTAGAGCTTGCTTACCTGGTTGATCAGTTATATCTTAGGGAATATCTTCGCTTTGAATCGAGAAACTTTATTAAACTTTATTGAGCAACACGAGTCGGAGCCGCGGTGTTATGAGTGCTCGGAGGAAGGGGCTGTTTTAAGTGCGATGCACTTCTTAAGCGACCCTGAACCTGCGTCCACCGGCGATGTCCGCATAGCATACCCACGTGGGGGATTGGCCAGGAATCTCCTCGTCTTCCTTGGCAACGGGGGGAGATGGGCGCGCGCTGCCTGGCCGCTGACATGGCACATACCCACGTGGGGGACTGGCCAGGAATCGGGCGTGAGAAGGGCTAATGCACCCGCTAAAAGGAGTACTGACACGAAATTTCAAAGCTGAGATCCGCTCTAGCAATCAAGTACAACGACAACACAAATAGGTGTCTGTGAATAACTGCATCTTTCTTTCTTTGTAGTTGTGTGTGTGTGTGTGATCTCTCTTTCGCGAACATTACCGAACCGCGCAAATTCAACTCGTGCATTCGCACTTTCACATTCTTCCCCTCGGGGAAATGCGGGGAATTTTTTCTGGCCCTCTAATACTGGAGGGCTTGGCGGAGGTGCACATGGAATTTAAATGTGGGCAGCTAACAGCGGCCACGGAGCGGCCACTAGATTCTCGGGGAAGTGGCACAGGTTCACCACGAGTAGGGAATATCAGAGAGGAAAGGGTTGGTGGAAATGCATGTGGGAGCTGAGATGGCCCGTACACCGAGCCAATGTGCGTGTTTATTGTCCGTATAGCCACCGCATACCTGGCAGTGCCGTCGGTCTGGAGGCTCCTCAATGTACAAAGGGATCAAACGGGCGGGGCAATGTCTGCGCCTGTATAATGTATGCAGCGTTTCTTCGGGACATGAATTTAGATGGGAAGGGAACGAGCACCGCTCCTGTTCGGAGGTTACCGAGGTGTTTGCGATGCCTTTTATGATGGATCACGCTATCCTACTTCGTATTGTAATCTTCAGGCCGTTGCTGAGGGCTTCCCGGGAACTGTGCGTTGCCGACCAGGGCGTGAGCTTGTTCATTGCCCTCTATGCCTGTGCGGCCCGGGATTCATTCAATGAAAACGTGTAGCTTGTTGGATGAGCTTGATTGTATATTTCGAGCTTAGTGGGGACACTTGCTGGACTGTCATTCGTGGGAAAGCTTCGTAGTGCTCCCAGGCTGGGAATGCGGACTGTAATGTGGTCAGTACTACGCTGCCGAGGTATAGTGGCTTCTGCAATGGCTTGAGTCTCTGGAGCTGTCGGCGAGGGGACGTTAGCGTAATGACGTACGTGAGCTGCGCGGGGCCAACCGATGCAGTCGTCCTGGTATGTTGTACAAAACGGGCGTCCGCGTAATAGGTGTCATGGGTGGCTCCAGTATGTTTCGAACGCGAGATGCTCTACGTTCTTGATGTTGCCTTACAGACCCTTGTCTACGCGTTGCACCGATGAAACTGAGGAACAACGCTATAGTTGTGTTTCTGGGCCTCACGAAATAAAGCTTACAGGGTTTATACTAAAATTGAAATCCCAGAGACCAATTTATAAAGCTTTAACAAAATATTCCTCCAGTACATGTGGTAGCCTGTAGTTCAAATGAATTCCGCGTGCTATGAACAAAACCTTTAAAATTAATTATACACTGCCACCCTATACCACTGTACCACTATATCCTATACCACTATATCCTAAGCAGCACCATAACAAATACATTAAAAACAGTACCCCTATGAAGGTATCTTCCGGCAAGTTGAAAACCCTCAGGTGACAAAAAATCAACCAGGAGCCCTGTACTACGGTGCTTCCACAGACCAGCTATAGCTTCGGAACTTAACCCACCTTCTATTCCCTAGAAAGCTTGAGTAATAACTTTCAAGCACGCTTAGGCTCACAGTGATTACTCAACTTTTTTCATAAAGAACGGCCAACCAGTTTTATTGTGATTCGGGTCGCCCTGGTACCGTTTATGTTCAGCGACAAATTCAACTTTTATTCTCTAGTAGGTCTTTAACCATATTCACGCGTAGCTGCAGAAAAAGTTTAAAATTTTGGTGTATTTTGATTTCTACAAGGCAAGGTGAAAATTGCCAGTGTATAGCGCAAATCCTACTCACGGAGTTAAACAAACATGACAACCACTTTTCTTTGCGTATTACAAATCCAAAACAATATTTCCCGAGCCATTTTGGTAGCATATAGAAAGAATAATACATGTCACACATAGTCAAATTGGGTAGCACATTCGAAAAAAAAATTGCGGGAAATAATTCCTTGTTGTCAAACATCGCTGATAGAAAACTGTAAACATAACAATTATAATTACAAAATCAACTACCCCTCTGTCGAAACGACTATGACAGGGAACGTAAAGTCATCCGAAATCAATTCTCACACCAAACGAAGCAATCTAGAAGTGAGCTGACATTATTGGACAACAGTATGACACAAAGCTCTTTTTATGCGAACACCTGTTTCGCATCGGGATAGTTTACAGCACCGCGACTGTTCTCTCTGGAGCTTGACTGATACAGGCATTTCATGGCATTCCCTAGAGTTCAATAATCGTCGTCGTTACACGGAGTGGCGCATTTGCTGTCCAATTTTGCAGGTCCTTGCATCCTCCTCCAAATACAAACTGATTTGTCCGTACCGGACTGGTGCAGTCTGGTAGACGTTGGCTTTACAACGCGATTCCGGCCACAGAAAGCCTTTTAATTTTCGTCAATTCATCTAAGATCATCGTATTCGTGGGATATAGTTGGCTTCGCTTCAGTTCGTTTCGGGTGGACTAAAGAAGACATGAGTGAGAGGCTAAAAGCTTGGCTGCAACACACCTTGTGTGTGCCCTGCTTTGGCACGTGATCTCGTCTTTTCAAAAAAGACAGCAATAGGTGAACACGTGTATTTTAAACCGAACATTTATTCTAGTGGGAGCAGGAAAAAATCACGTGCATTCCATTCCAAGTGATCCTCACTTTTCAAATTATCATCATCATCATCATTTATTTACCCTTAAGGGCGTCTGACGCGGTATTACATAAGGGGGAGGGGGTCGAACAAGCTTACACAAAGGCAATTGCAGACCAAGAACAAAAGTAGGATACAATTCGTGAATTTGGCTAACAGGGCAATATTTAATAACAAAACTCGTTATACAACTAATAGCATGATTCAAAGTGTCATAAAAATATACAAAAAACAACCGGTTACACAACTAATACACAGAATTTACCACGGTGCGGTTGTCAAATGAGTTTCGAGTAAGGTTTTAAATTTTAGAGTATTACGCTCTTTGGCTATTGCATCTGGAAGCCGATTACAATCCTCAATTGTTAGCGAAAGAAAAGATTTGTTGAAAGCGTTTGTTGAACCTTTTAAATTTTGGACACTCAAAGAATTGGAGAGACGGCGCAAAGTTCGAATTGGTGGAAGAATCAGGGAGCCAGGTCAGTAAGCAAAGTTGAAATACAGTTTGCAAAACAAGCAAAGGCGTGCTATTTATAGTCTAAGATCCAGAATTTCAGAAACAGTGATAATTTTACAGTAGTAACACTTTTGCGGAAATTGTATCGGGAGGTTATGAATCAAGCGGCGCGATTCCGAATGGCTTCAAGGGCGTCGAATAAATAAGATTGGTGTGGATTCTATATTGGAGAAGCACATTCGAGTTTACTAGGGACGTAGCTTTCGTAGGAGAGTTTACGAACTGAGGCTGGTGAGCAGGACAGGAACCTTCTTATGAAATCTAATGATTTGGAGGCATCGGCCGTAAGCTGTGCGGTATGGTCAGTGAATATTAGTTTGCTGTGGATGAGTACACCCAGGTATCGGTACGATGCTTGTAGTGTGAGATGGTTAGACTGCAGGGAATAAGTATAATTTATGTTGGAACACTTACGGCCAAATTACATATATTTAGATTTAGAAATATTAGGTTGCACCATCCGTATAAAACACCAATTTTCAATTACGTTTAAATCATTTTGGAGGACAAGTTGATCAGAGTTGCCACGTATACGGCGGCAAACAACACAATCGTCTGCAAAAAGACGTATGGAAAATGTAACAATTGAGGCAAGGTCATTGTTAAAAATTGAAAAGACGAGAGGACCAAGGACGTCACCTTGAGGTACGCCAGATGTTACATTGGTACTGGAGGAACTGTGACCTCCGATGACTGTATACTGGGATAGATTAGTGAGAAAGGCTTGTATGGCAGTATGAGCTGGTCGAGATTAAAGGTGTTGTGCCACCAAATTTTAAGTCTGTAAAAAGCCTGCTGTAGGCTTCCTCTGCATGCAACGACCCTCAACACGAAGTGCTGGGTACAGCAAGCGCTTAATATATATTTTAATTCGCTTCTAAAAATTACCTAAATGCTCTTCTGGAAATCGGGACCCATCGCTAGCGCCACTAACCATGACGTCAGTGAATTGCCAGCGCAGCAAAGTTTGTGACGTCATACAACGCTAGCGACTCGAGCGACGTGAACGTGAACTCCAGTTACCACAGTTTGTTTGGTCGCTTGGTCGTATCGACACACTATACCGATACGACGGCGACGACGACGCGACGCCGACGAGTCGTTAAAACATCAGCCAACTGCCGAATTGCCAGACCGCGTTGTCACACCACGCCGACGGCGACACAAACACGTCGACCGATGGAAAGTCGCCGTAATGTGACTGACTCGCCAAACGAAGACGCCAACAAAACCGGTCGCCTGACTGGTCGCACGACGCGTCGTCGATCGACCGAGAAGCGAAAACTGCGCCCCGACAACATTCGTGCCGCAATGAACGCGGCTCTATTTTGTTAGTTTCTGGAGGGTAATAAACTCAGTAAGTTCCATGAAGCCCATACAACTCAACACTAGCGCTAATGCGATCCGTATTTTGGCGTTCGACGCTTCGGCCGTGCTCTTCGGCGACGCCGCTACCCCGGAATGCGTGTGCGATCGGCTCGCCTGTAGAAAATATAAGGTCAGTTTCGTGCAGAAGCACAGTTACGTAGGGTAATTTGGGTAATAAGAGATCAGTATCGGCAAAGGTTTTTAACGTAAAACGTAAAACCAAAGTACGGCAAGCACTATCCCTTCAGTGCCAAATCGCAGTCGCAGCCGGGCACACTTATTTTTGCGAGTGCTTTCGCAGAAGAGCAGAGTTGATGGCGATAAGCTGTCGCGGGGGCTTCGCGGAACCTTGCTGCGCAAGCGCTATTTAAAACATGTGAGTTTACAAGCCAGGAATTCTGTAAACTAGCTAGTAAACACCGACGTAGTACTCCAAGGATGGGCCTCCATCTAGTACACCGGCTATATCGCGGAGTGGAATCGTTTGTTCGCTGGCTCAGGGACTCTGCTTCCGGTAGCGCTAGCGAGCGGACGCAAGATGTCGAGCTCCCCAGTTGGAGCGGTCGTTGCGGCTTCGGGCCGCGGAAACAGGACAACGGAAAACGAAGCACAGGACTACCAGATAATTCTGCCTCAACTGCCATCAGGTCGGTTCGTTTTGAACACAGTATTCTTGCACGCTGACGTCAAAGCGAGGCCTTATCGAGTGGAAGATTTTCGAGACGCGCTCGCACGCTTGGAACTGCTCCCCGACGTGATAGCGTTGGGAGCGTTCCAAATGAATCACGTGTGGGCAGTAACATTCAAGGACGCCGAAAGTGCCAAAAAGTTGGTTGATTTTCGCGACGTAAAAGTAAAAGATCTTTGCTGTATGGTCATCGACCCGAACAACCAGGTGCTGCGAGTGAAAGTGCACTGGGTTCTTTATGGTGTGCCCGACGACATGGTGCGAGCCGCGTTTGCGCCGTACGGCGTAGTGACTGACGTCGCAAGAGACCGATGGCGTGTGTCTTGGTGCGGCGACAAGGGCTCGACAACGCGCCTTGTGTAGCTGAAACTCAAGGCAGGCGTCTCCCCCGACGACGTGCCCCACCAGCTCCGAATCGCCGGGGACAACGCACTCGTAGTCGTTCCGGGGCGTCTGTCGCTTTGTCTGCGGTGTCAGCGTTCTGGACACGTTCGACGGGAGTGTCGTGTTCCGCGCTGCACTCGTTGTCGTCGTTTTGGCCACGAGGCCTCACAGTGCGTGCAAACTTACGCCACTGTCGCCGGACCAGTGGGGTGTGACGACAAATCTGAGCACCTCATGGATGAAGCTGAAGCGGAAGAAGTCGCCGCTGGAGGAGGGGGAGACGAGCCAGCGCCGACGCATGAGCTCAAGGACCTGCCGACGTGCAAGTCACCCGCCGTACAAGCTGGCATGGGCCAGGGAAAAGATAATGACCGGCCGGGCCTCAACGCAGACGACTTATCACTGCCACCAGTGAACCAAGCTGCCCAAGGAGGAGCTATCCTGGAAACCGACCAAGCGGACGGTGGGAAGGAGTCTGACGATGACACCATCGATATGGACACGAGCAAGGACCTCGCTAGCAGCACCTGCGGAAAGCGTGGACGCGAGAGCAACGCCGACATGACAGAAGGCGACAACGCGGCTTCCGACGAGCCGCCTTGGAAGGCGGTGCTGGGGCGGCGTTCCACACAGAAGCCCAAGCGTAGCGTCCCCCCGGACAGGAGGGAGCCAGCGTCGACGCCGGCGAAGACGCCGACGTAGTCGCGCGAGTGGTGTGCGCCGGTGGGCGAGTGAGCCAGCGTCGGTCATCCTTGTGTCTGAGACTCCAGGCCCGTAATTCAGTAGTGTATTCTGCGCTGCTTTTGAATCCACGCCCCGTACCCGTGGTGCTGTCTGTAGTGCATGGGGGGGCAGGACAACGTAAGGATATTGTCGAGGTCGGAACAGGTGCCATAAATTGGTATGGGGCACATGACAGCTTCTATGTCATTTCGACGGTGCATTTGGCTGACTACAGCGGTTCACTCCTCTTCCTGGCATTAATGAAAGCACCATCCTGTCCACACGCTCATTAATGTGAATGGCAACGTATCTCCTTTCAGCACTTAAGGTGGCAACAATCAACGTCAGGGGCCTGTCGTCAAAAAGGAGACAGTACCAGCTTAACCGCCTTTTTCTGGAAGACGATATCGACATAATCGCCGTTCAAGAGACGAAAATTGAAAGTCAGGAGCAAACGGACCGGATGGTGCAAACTTTCAGAGCACGATATAACGTTTGCGTGTCCCACTCGGTAGGCGCGTCGGCTGGATGTGCGCTTTTTCTGCGTAATTCTGTGGGAATTTTTGAAGAAAGTGTCAGTGTTTGCGAACGCGGTCGCTTTATTGTGTGCGATTTTTTGTACTCGGAAATGGCATGGAGGGTGATTTGTGTATATGCGCCAAATAAGGAAGTGGATCGCCGCCTTTTTTTTGAAAGTTTGAAAGTGTATTTAAACTGCGATAGGCACGTAATATTTCTTGGCGATTTCAACTGCGTCTGTTCGAGCGCTGATAGTGCAAAAAAACCGCCGACACATGATTTGAGTGCGATGGTTTTAAATAGCCTAGTGCATGAGTTTGGCCTGGAGGACGTCGCGTGTGTTCTGTCGAACATGAATGCACCACAGTACACACATTTTCAACGTGAAAGTCACGCAAGATTGGACAGAGTTTACGTATCACTGGGTCTTGTGCCTCTGTGCGAGGCCTACAATGTGAAACCGCTGTCCTTCAGCGACCACAGCATGGTGACGTTTACAATAGGTCAGAAGCAAAAGAAAACTCGCTTTAGCTGGGATACCTGGAAATTCAATGTAAAACTACTGAATGATGAACCATTCACAACTGGTGTAAAGAAAAGATTAGAGGAGGCAATCGGAACAGAAAGTGGGTCACTTATCACCGTCTGGGAACAGCTAAAAAGTGACGTTAAGATAAGTGCAATAGAAAGATCGTCCGTCATACGCCATAAAGAAAAGGAGGAGGAAACACAACTACAAAGGCAATTGCACTTCTTGCTAGGCATTGAGGCTCAACAGCCTGGAACTTTTACAAAAGAAATAAGAGAAGTTAAAAATAAGTTGGAGGTCATTGACATCGAGAAGTACAGGGGTGCCATAGTGCGCGCACGCGCAGAGCGACTCTGGTTGGGCGAAACGCCAACCAAACGTTCCCTGAGTGACGAAAAGGGTTATGCGCTAAAGAATGAGATTAAAGCTATTCGATACAATAATGTGGTGTCTAGGGACCCTGAAGTCGTGGAGCGCGCGTTTTTTGAACATTATAAGGAACTGCTGGGAACTGAAAAGCAAGGCAGTAAAGATTACGAGCTAACTTTCTTGCCGTCAATGCCAAAGTTAAGTGATGATGACAGAGCAAGCATGGAGGCGCCGATCAGTTTGCAGGAGATAAATAACGCCATCGATGAATTATCCATAGGGAAGTCACCGGGGCCAGATGGATTGGGAACCGAGTTTTACAAGTTCTTCAAAGAAGATATAGCATTAATTTTGTACAGGGTCATAACGGAAGCGTATGAATCCAAGAGAACACCGCCTTCGTTCCGGAATAGTCATATTGTGTTAATTCTTAAAACTGATGATCCTGAAAAGCTGTTGGCGGTAGAGTCGTATCGGCCAATCAGCTTAACGAATGTTGATTACAAAATTTTCATGAAGGTTTTGGCTAGAAGATTGCAAGGAGTAATAAAAACAATTGTTGGAACCCATCAAACATGTGGAATTCAGGGACGATCTATTTTTACCAATATTCATGTCGCTAGAAGTGTATTAGAGTGTTGCGACGCTCTAGGGGGCCACGTGGCGATGATCCAAATTGATTTGCAGAAGGCCTTTGACCGTGTTGCGCATAACATTCTTTTCTCAGTGTTAGAACACGTTAACGTAGGATCCGTCATCCTCGCAGGTGTAAAGATGTCGTACACTCAGTGCTCAGCTCGTGTTATTGTAAACAAAAAAGTGGGACGAAGTTTTGATATACTGTCGTCGGTGAAGCAGGGGTGCCCCTTGAGTCCCTTGTTGTTTGCAATTTATCTTGAACCCTTTTGTTTAAAGATTCTTCAAAATGAAAATATACACGGATTCCGTTTGCACTGCAGTGAAGTTAAAATTTTGTCATATGCCGATGACATCGCTGTTTTTTGTAGTGATAGGAAAAGTGTGAGGGAGGTGGTGAACGATCTAAAGCGATTTTGCGAGTTGTCTGCCAGTGCAGTTAACTGCAACAAGTGCATAGGATTTTGGCATGGTGACTGGCAAAGTAAGCCAGTGTTTTTCGAGAACATGCCTTGGACGACAACTCCGGCCAGGTATCTGGGCATCCCCCTTGAAAACTACCAGGATGCTAGAGAGTACTGGGACGGAGAAACTGATAGAGTTAGAGAGAAATTAACACAATGGGGGGGAAGGGATCTGTCAATGTTTGCCCTCGCATCAGTATGTAATGTGTTTGCTGTTGCCAAGGTATGGTACGTCCTACAGGCGATTTGTATGTCAAGAAGGAACATTCAAAAGCTGCACAGAGTGTTTGCGGTGTTTTTGTGGGGCTCAAGTTGGGAGCGCATGAGTCGAACTAATTTGTTTCGCTCGGTGAAAAGTGGTGGATTGGGACTGGCACATTTGTTTATCCGTCAAATAGTTTCTAGGTTTATGTTTCTGAGAGATCAGAGAGATTGCTTTCTACGTACTGTGGTACAAGCCCGACTACGTGATGTCATTCCAGACTATGTAGTTTCAACTTCTGAAATGCGATTTGTACGTGTGCGTGGGTTCTTGCGGGAAGTTGTGGACGCTTTTAGGATTTTAAGGGTTAGGTTTTCCTCGGAGTATTTGAGTAGTGTACCGCGAAAACGTTTGTACAAAGATATGATTGATGTGTGTCTGCCTGTTCCGGTTTATCGTCAATTATATGCAGTGGGTTCAGGAAAAGATGTTCTAAAAAGAGTGAAACGAATGCCAGTACGTTCATCTGTTAAATCTTTCTTCTTTAAACTTCATAGCGGCACGCTTCCAGTAAAACCCTGGCTGCAAGAAAAAGGACTATATGTACACCCATGGACACTTAACTGTAGACTATGCCAAAAGCTGGAAACAATTGAGCACATTTTTCTGGACTGTTGGGATGCGGTGTTTCACTGGGACATCCTCCAACGAACACTGAAAAAAGACTTACCATTAACGCCTTATGGCATTCGCTTTTTGCCCGTAAACAACGATGGAGGCGTGCCCTATGATATGTTCATGGCACTTAGTCTGCATTCTATGTGGAAAACTCGCATGGCGGTTCAAAATGCCGAAGAGGATGCTCGCACAGTGCGAGAGTACTTCATTGAAAGCGTTGCTTATATAAGAGAAGTTTATCGAGTGATGCCGGAAGAGCCTGAGTGGTTACCCGTTCTGGATGTTCTAGCGCAATTTAAGATGTTTTAAGCCACTCCCTTCAGCCGATTGGTGGCTGGAGCTAGTAATTTGTGTACTGAACAGTGCGTGTTGTGTTGTCGCCAAGCAGGCAATAAAGAAAAAAAAAAAGTTCGCTGGCTCAGTGGTCTCGCGCGTTCCGCCCATCCGGTAAACGTTGCCGGTTCGATTCGCGGCGGGGGCAGCTTTTTTTTTTGAGCGTTTTTTTAGCATTTTTATGGTTTGAACATCCATGGTTTTCATATGTCTGCATCCGAGGATGCAGACAAAGAATCCGCGTCGGAGCTGTCGCGGCTTGACGTGGCGAGTCGGCGTGTTTACTTCCGTGGTGAAGCACGTATGTGGGGGAGCAGACGCCGCAGTAAAGTCGCAACGTACCGCAGCGCCGCCGTGGCAGAGCCTCCTCGCAACACTGGGACGTCACTGCTTGAATCGGCGCCCAGAAACCAAAACCGAATCCTGTTCACATGAATCGTGCGATAATAAATTTTTCACTCAGAATATGTGCGTGTGAGAGCATGTATCATGCTTTCTAACGAATTATAAAACGTTTGCAACAAAGAATGCACAAGCAACAAATTTGGTGGCACAACACCTTTAAAGGAGCCATGAAGAGAAAACGCAAGTTTGGTTCATTCAAAAGATTGTCTCGTTAGAATCATACTGACACCACTTTTAACGTGAACTTCGCTCAAATAAGCTACATAATTAGGAAAAACGGGAATGGTCATGCGACCCATCAGCTCATTTCCCGCAACAGAACCTGTGATGCCACATGGGCTAAGCTCTGCGATTGGCGGAGGCTGGCAGAAGCAGACGCAAATTAGGTAGAGCTTACAAACTAGACGAACGAGCGATTTGCGCTTAAATTTAGGGCACATTCTTTACAAAGCAATAGGAATGATGGGACAAACAGTGGAAGTTACGAAAGCACATGTAAACATAGAAGTACTGATGCGTTCTGCTGTTCGTACTGCGCACAGCATGCTTTGGTTTAGCTGCACAGCACTATGGGGCTTGGGGTTGTCTCAGACGACACTGGCCGATTGACGCAAGCAACGGTGTCTTACGTGACCCCATTTGTCGAGCGAGCACTGTTTCAGGGAACGAATATTTTGTCCCAAAACAAAAACAAGCCAGGTTTAAATGCGGGCAAAAAGAAACCAAACGCTTGCCACGGTATGGTGGCGCCATCTAGGTTACGGAACGTAAAGAAACGCGGGAACAAACCAACACCGCTACAGGGTGGAGACAACCTTTGAACGGTCCCGTGCCGCCGCAATTGGGCCAACGGGCTCAACGGGTTATTCTTTCCGTTTCCCACGAGACCTAGCAACGCGAAACAGACAATATGATTCAAACTTCTTCAGTAAACCGCGTTGCGGCGATAATTTTAGCGCGGTTTTGACACAATGACTTGCTTCGGCGGCGAGCGAGCAACCGAACATGGCGGCGCCAGCGTTACGTGTCTCTACCCTGTACGGCGGATGCGTGAATGAAGGTACTCTAGGCTGCAGAGCGGTCGGTTCCCGTGATGTCACTTGGGACCACGAAAACGCACGCTTGAGCGGGAAAATCAAAATTTTAACCTAAATTGTTTAATTTCTCAGTGAATAAAGCACCGTTTGTATCCGGACAAGCGCTGGGGGCACTATAAAACACGAAATCTTTCGAATAAAACCAACTTGCATTTTCTCTTCATGGCTCCTTTAAGGGAGGAAAGTTTAAGCATAAGTCGTTGATGAGGAACGCGATGGAATGCCTTAGAAAACGAAACATTTTACACTAGGAGACTGCCCGAACGTTGCACTTCAATTTTATCTCGGACACTCCCGTGGCGAAGCATGGGCGCGGCTTACGAATGGAAGCATAACAACGTCCTCTTGGTGCCATATTCAAATGAATTCAAATTATAGAGTTTAACGCGCCGAAGATATGCGTGGGCTATGAGGCGCGCCGTAGTAGAGGGCTCGAAAATAATGTTGATAATGTGGTATGTTTCACGTGCGCTGATGTCTGGACACACGCACTGTCGCTTTTCGCTTCTATTTGAGAAGCAGTCACGGAAGACGGGATCGTCCCCACGTCCCATAGCACAATGAAAAAATTTGAGGGAGCCAATCAGCGTTCTGTGACGTACGCTTGTTAAATCAAGGCTTGAATCATGAATACGTGCCTAATTTCATGTCATTTTGTTTTTACTGAAACAAATAGAAACGTACCCTCTCAATGAAAATGTCAATGGCGTTGGTTGGTTTGAAAAAAAGTAGCTCCTGAACATCGGGGTAATCAGGTATTTTCCATCCAAGCTGATATAGCCATACCTGAGCGGGGAAAATGTTATTGACGGTAAGATGGCAAGTTGGGCGGTGCAGATTCGGATTCATGGTGACAAACAGCTCAAGAAACACAGACACAACAAGAAGAGATACGACGCACAGTGCTGTGCGTCGTCCCCTCTACTTTTGTCCCTTTGTTGTTGCGCTTTTTTTCACCATGAATCTGAATCATTGACGGTGACTTTTTTGAATAATTTGATATTCTGAACGTCCTGGTTCTCAGGTTTCTTTTTTTTTCAAGCATATGCCCTGGTGCGAGATTACAATTACTATCGTTAACATTGCGTTTTCAAAAGGGTTTTGCGGATATAACACCGACGACAAACATTTGGTGCAGAGGCTAATCTATCGGGAGAGTGTTATTTGCATTAAAAATTATGGTTTTCCAACCACAGGTGAACATCGACTACCAAGAGCGCCTGTCAGGCACCTAAACTGCTGGTTCGTACAAATATGGCGGAAGCTAGGGATACTTGAAAGTTACAACGCAGTCGAGGTAAGTTTTCTTTTCTTATTTTAAACGCGCCAGTAAAAATGGCTAAGGGTTAACCTTTCTACTCCTATTTATCATGATAGAAAGCAAGACAAAGCTCAAATTATTTCGTGAGAGCTTGGCGTTGCTTGAGGTTTAGCTGCCCGCCGTCTAGAAGTGTACACGAGATGATTGGATTCAATATTTTCTTTTGCGCATAACGGCAGACACATACAGCCCAGCTGGTGCGTCATCAATTGCCATATTGCGCTGCTGAGCACGAGGTCGCGGGTTCGATTCCCGGCGGCGGCAGCCGCTTTTCTGATGGAGGCGAAAAGCAAAAACGCCCGTGTGTACGAGATGTCGGCGCACGTTAAAGATCCCCAGGTGGTCAAAATTATTCCGGAGCCCTCCACTACGGCGCGCCTCATCGCCTGCGTTGCGTCGGCGCGTTAAACCCCCACAATCAATCAATCAATCAATCAATCAATCAATCAATCAATCAATCAATCAATCAATCAATCAATCAATCAATCAATCAATCAATCAATCAATTGCCATAGTGAGTGGCACTGCGCAGGTGCAGCAGCCGTTATACGCTCGCCTGGTCACGCGGTTCACCTGCGCTTACGTGCACGCACGATACCTGGTACTGAGCCAAACGATAATAAAGGCGCAGCAGGCACGGCGGCGGCTGAGGGGCATTTGCGACGCCATGAACGGCCATGAAACATGTAGCACAGTAGAGCGTTCGCTCCTAAATAGCGCTTTCTCTTTGGCATCGAAAAAAAAAATTCACCTGCAGTAGTCATAAAACTGAGTTGCGAAGTACAGGCCGCTTCTTAAAGGTATCTGGTGCAGAATCAGGGGCAAGAAAAGAGAAAGTCTCTTCTATTTGTCGACTTTGACGTCCCGGAACCTCTTCCAAACAGACCTGTATTTCTTGCGTAATAAATATTTGTTGCCACTGAGTTCTGTGCGTCCCAACGACTGGTGAGGGCTGGTGAAGACTTGCAAACGTGAAACTAAAAAGTCACCAAGCCGATGTGAATGTGTGGCGCACAACCGCGTTCGTAACTGACAAAGAATGGAGAGGCTAAGGTATAAGCTTGGGCGTGTTGGTACGACATTCTTTTGAACAGCGCAAGTAGACAAGGACGAGAAGTGAACCAGATAAAAGATACAGATAAAAGGAAATGCACCACTATCCCTTACATTCACGCGATCTCACATAATCTGAAAAAGATTGGGAAGCGCGTTGACGCAAACGTGCTCTTCTCGGCCCCTAAAAAGCTATCAAAACTTTGCAAAAAAGTGAATGAATGCTTCGTGTTCACCAATACTTGCACCACAAACATCGCACGCAGTTTGCGGATTACTCGGTAGGCGTGGTGTATTCAATACCATTAGATAAGTGCAAGAAGAAGTATATAGGGCAAACAGGACGATGTCTATATGACAGATTACCCGAGCATCGCAATAATGTGGAGAAAGAAGATAAAGGACATCTAGGCGCGCACTGTAAAGAATGTGGTTGCTACCCTGACCTGCAAAAATGCTCCATAATTCATAAAAGCAATAATCGACTGACGAGAGAGATAGTTTAAGCCTACGAAATCCTCTCCAACAAAGACGTGTGGGTCAGCTGCCCTTCTGTCATGCTAACCGACAAAGAAATCGCCTTTTTATCTTGTTTGTGAACGTGATCCGCCGTGTTGTCTCGAAAAATGAATGTGTTTCTTTCCTCTACCCCCTTTCCCCCATGTGTATCTTCCCCCACCCCCTTCCCTTCCTTTGTTGCAACGGAGATATGTATTTAAGTATTTTCGTTCAATAAATCGCCTGTTGTTATTCTGCGCTGTGTCTTGTCCACTTCTCGTCCTCGTCTACTTGCGCTGTTTAAAGGAGACGCTAAATTTCGGTGTTTATTGCTGGACGGGTACTTTTGCGGGGTAACAGCTGCGTTGATTTGGGAAAAGGTTCGCTGGGACCACATTTTAGCCCAAATTAGGCAAAGCAAATGGGCATGGGCGGGACCCGTCATGCGCATAAGGGACAACGGGTTGACCATCTGTTTTACGTAAATGCAGTACGGGCCGACCAAATACTAAGTGGAGGAATGAACTACGGAAATTTAGAGTACAACTCCGCTTTGCAATAAGTAGGGCTGGCTGGAGATTTTTGGGAGATGCCTACGTTCTGCAGTGGCCACAAACAACTTGATGACGATGATTTGGTACCGTTTATCCACATTATGATGACGGATAAGCGCTTGTTATTACGTCTCAAGTAGCAGCCATTATTGGCCAATCGAATGCTTGAGACTGTTTCCTGCGGCACCGTCGTATTACGTTTTCAGTCAGTTTTCGTCGCGATCCGTGTCCAAGGTCTGTGTGCTACGCGTAGCACCGCTTCTCGTTCCGGCTGTTGTATGTTAGGACAGTCGACGGTGACGGTATATTTCAAGGCCTGCATATTTGCTCTTCTGGCTCTGTGTTACCCTCCTTAATTTAACTGTATTTTAATGGCGTGGGCAGACACCTTCCCCTTCTTTCGCACTTAGGCACTTCCTATAAATTCGTGGCCTATAGAATGCCCAGAAGCGCTTTGTCGCGAAATAGTTTCGCTGTTGCAGACGCTGACAGAAACGCTAACGCCGGATTTTTCGACCGGTCATCGATTCTGTGCTCTCCCATTAAAAGCCAATCATGCCCGCACGGTCCGGTTAGACGCGCTCACGAGGCGCAAGCAACGGCCGCCCCAATGTCGTCTGCACGAGGGTGCTTTTGGAGGCTGAGAATTGTGCGCTCTGTTTTCTCTACAAACATCACAAACCTCTACTCTGATCCTAGAAATGTTCACGGATAAAGCAGTAATTCCTGTAGAGATCACTACATGCATACAACAAAGCCACTTTATGGGAAGCGCGAGTCCAACAACCTGGAGGCATCCCAGAGCAAATGACACCGAATGGCACTGATTTTCCGCTCATGGGGGATTGTTTACGTCGAAAAACAAAATTAATGGTACACGATAACCATAACGACTGTCATAGCGAATTATGTATCTCTCTCTGCTGCCGTAGTGCAGTTCCCAACCGTTTCTTTGGAATCGACGATAACCGCCGATAAGTCGGAATAATCGGGATTCGAAGAAAAAGGATTCACTGACGAAAAATAGCCGCGTATCTGCTCCTCTCGTTGCAAATTACGACGACATACGATAGTTCAATGGTGCTACTGGCAGGTAAATGCCTCCCTTCTTGTTCCCGCTCACCCTTCTCGCTCCTGCCAAGAAAACATGCTTGAGGTTTGCTCAAGTAAGCTTAAATTGACCGCGTTCCGCTGCTCCAAGAGGGTGCCTCGATGCCAGCGCGGCCTTACGGCTGAGACGCGCGTGAATGGAGTCCCCCTACTACAACGTTTTAGAACCACGTTGCCCTACTCGACGAGCGTTGCAAGCACAACGTGGAACCTATCTAATGGAACCTGTCGTTGCCGTTGCCCTTTGATTTTTAAATGCCGCGGGGTAGCGCAGGAAACGGCAGGCCATGGCTTTCTGCAGTTATAATAATGCCTTTATTTTTCATCCACAATTATGTACGAAGAGAGGGAAAAAAGGTAATTTGGTTATCTTGACGATGCTCCCTCCTTCAAGAGGCGCACAGCAGAGCATAAAGTTCAAAAAAGGTAGCAAAAGAAAAAAGGAAGCAACAAAAAATCAATTGCCCTGCATTTACAGGCGTTCGAAAAAAAGAAACAGAAAAGCAAAGGAAGATGAAAATCGACCGCGACATTTACAAATGCTTTCTTTAACAATGAAAAAGCTAGGGGGCTAGTAAAAGAGCAAAGCAGAGAATAAAAGGATAGAAACAACAAAAAACACATTCAGAAAACACTTCTCAATTTCACAACGGAGGTGGGGTTGACAGGAACAGTTCGAAAGTAGGACTAAACATGAACAAGAAAACACTTTTAGCCTGGCAAGGCAGCGTTGGTACTAGACCAACGCACGGTTCAGATATACAAACAACATTTGCAACATTAAAAACGCTGTTTCCACAGAATAGCAGTTTTGGCAGTCAGATATTAAAAAGGAGCAAGCCACCGCGAAAAAAAAGAGCAAACCATCGCAAAAAAATCGTAGTATAGTCTTTCATTTCCGGTCGCAAAACCCAAGCATCCATGATTCTTTTAATAAAGGAACGCTGCAAATATCACTCGTGTTGATTTTCGGCCTTATATTTGCGTAATGTCTTGTTCTGGTTGAACAATGTTGACAAGTATGAACATTAACACCGGGCTTAGACGTTTAGATTTGGCTGTGGTTATATAAGACTATTGCGCAGTATGTGTTCTTATTTGGCCGGGTGGCTTAATCAAGTCACAAACAGACAGACATACAGACAGACAGACAGACAAACAAACCAAAATTTCTGCGTTTAAGTAGCCGACTCAATGCAATCGTCTTTAAAAACCTTCCGAGCAGAGACTATTTCCGTTACCTTGAGAATCTTCGCCTTGTTCTTCAAGTAATCGGATATGGTTTGCTTTGAAACCGAAAATTTGCGAGAAACTTCGCATTGTGGTCGGCCGCTGTCAACTTGACGGAAAATGGCAGCTTTTTTCTCCACCGTGAGTGTCTGTTAGTTGCCTCGTTTCTTTGTAACTCCGGATAGCTTTGAAGGCGCAGTTGTGACGATGCAGGTGGCCGTGGTGGCTCTGGTGATGTTGGAGCCATTCCAGAAGATCAGTATTAGCACGCAAAACAACAGACACAACGGTACACAAAGCACAGAAAACGACTGACCGCGATGACTTCCAGAACGGACTAACTCGTACGGGTCTCTTCGCTTTTTCCAGTTCCGGCCGCCCGAAAACTCCCTTATTGTGTGCCGCCCGTCCACTAGGTGGCGACACGGGCCCCGTAAGAGCAGCGTTAGAGCAGTGAAGCTGGAGTACGAAAAATTGAATTGCATGCTGTGCAGCTTCCGAACAATCGGTCGTGCATATACATGTACTTCAAAAGGGAAACTGGCCATGCCGCGAAGGTGTCCGCTTAAACAAGCCTCTCCGAATTTTCGGTACTCGAATAAATGGTTGGTGACTGTATACACCCCAGTACCATTCACTAGGAAGCGGTAATTTTTCAAGTAACTGTTGTATACAATCGCTCGTTTATTGCACGCCTGAAAAAATAAGAATGTGTAATGATGCACCCATCGCAGTGTGATGGTACTTTACAGAGAAGTGGAGAATACCCCAGTAACCTCAGATTTGCTGATGAAGTCACCTTGCTAAGTTATCCTGGGGACGAATTGAAAAGCATTATTTCCGCACTGGGAAAGCAGAGTAGCATTGTCGACATGAAAATTGTGCGGCAGAAAAACAAGGTAATGCTCAGCAGCCTCGGGAGAGCAGTGATCTGTGGTAGGTGGCGAGGCAGGGGAAATGGTACGCGAATATATCTACATCAGCCAAGTAGGGACCACAGATCGCAGCCATGAGGCGGAGATACGTAGAAGGATAAGGATAGTATGAGAAGAATAAGAATGAGAAGGCTAAGAACAGAAGAATAAGAATTCGCTGGATTTTGTTATCCTGCAAAATTGCTTTTCTTAAAGCGAATTGACTTCTATCGCCTTCATTTATTTTATATTGGTATCAAACCTGCCAAGCGTCGCTGGAGCAGGTATTGTTCCTCAATCTGGCCAACAGCGCGAACAAAGACGTGGACAAAGAAAACGGACAGGACAGAGCTCGTCCTGTCCTTTCCCTTCCTCCACGTCTTTGTTCGTGCTGTTGCCCGGAATGACGCCATACCAACTTGCCCAGCTCACCACTCTGTTACAGGGTATTGTTCCTCCCTTGTTTTTCTTTTTTTGTGAGGAGGGTAGGGTGGGAGCACGGAATTTTTAAAAGGATTTAAAAGGTTAACAATAGGGTGGAGTGCATTCGGCAGGCATTCGCAGAATAATGAATTGCAGCCTATCGTTGTCCCTGCAGAGGAAAGTGTAAAACACCGGCATCTTTCCGGTACTCACCTACGGGGAAGAAACGTGGAGGCTAACTAAAAGGGTTCAACCTAAAGTCAGGATGACTCAGCCAGCAATAAAACGGAAAATGATAGGTGTAGCGTTAAGTGACTGGAAGGGAGCGGAGTGGGTCAGGGAACAAACACGTGTTAAGGATATATCACTAGATTTTAGGCAGAAATAGGCGTGGGCACGGCATTTAATGCGAAGTGAAGACAACCGTTGGCCATTAAAGGCAACAGAGTGGATCCCTAGAGAAGGGAAGCATAGCAGCGGGCGGCCGAAAGTTAGGTGTGCAGAGGAGATCAAGAAGTTTGCCGGCATAGCTTGGTCGCAGTTAGCACAGCACCGGGATAATTCGAGGTCTAAGGGAGAAAACTTTGCCCTAAAGTTGGCGTGGGCTGGCGTATGATGATCATGACAGAAAGGTATTAGATCTGGCTGCGTTCTAGCGAACATTTGTGAGTAACCTCACCCTAATTTTTCATTTTATTTCCTTAAAGACCCCTTGCGGGGTCTTGAAAGGGTGGGTACATAAAAAACTGAGCAGAAAACAATCGCTTGTCCTACGGTGAAAGGTGATTAGTGATACTGCTTGTGAAGGTGGAAGTACAAGTAATGGCAAGAATATCGCCTGAACGCCCATTCCAGGCAGCTGCTGTGCGGGGGAAAATGATGTAGAAAAAGAAACGGTGCGTGGACGTGAGCGCGCGACTTGAAAGGGATGACCAGTGCGTCGAAATATGTGGGCTGGGGGAACCAAATAAGGTGGCATGCGCATCGAACTGGGATAAAAACTCATGAAATAAAGAAAGACTGGCGATACGGCGGCGAAAAGAACGGAGGGGTAGATGAATTTCTGCCTTCAGTAAAGATACGCTTACGTCATGGGAGTACGAACTATGGATAAACCTAGCGGCCCGGTTTTGAAGAGACTCAAGGGCGTCTTGAAGATGGGCTTGTTGCGGGCTCCAGATTGGGGAATCATATTCCAGTTTAGTTCTTACAAGGCTCTTCTAGGCTAATAATTTTATATATCTACTGCGTTACGGAGATGACGTCGCAGGAATTCCAGCGCTTTATTCACAGATGATATGATGTTTGTGATATGCAAACCCCATGAAAGATCGTTGCAGAATGTGACTTCCGGATATTTAAATGAATTAACTGTTTCAACTGGAGCGGTACTGATAGCATAGGGAAAAACAAGTGGAGAGCGATGGCGAGTTAAGAAGAACGCTTTCCATTTGTGAGGGTTAAGTTCTATTAGCCAATCTTCGCACCATTGTTTTCCATTGTTGAGATCACTTTGTAGAGCTCATTGATCAGAAGCGTTAGAAACAGTGTGGTGAATAACACAATCATCAGCAAACATTCGGATTATACAGGATACATGAGTTGCGAGATCGTTAATAAATATGAGAAACAAAAGCGGACGCAGGACTGACGCCTGAGGGGCACCGGATGTTACCGGAAGGGAAGTAGAGGTAGGATTGTTAACAAAGACAGCTTGAGTGCGGTTACGTAAAAATTCATGGATCCACTTTAGGACATCGGAGTGTAGGTTTAACCGCCAAACTTTGCAAAGAAGGACTTTATGGGGTACTTTATCGAAAGCTTTCGCAAAGTCCAGGAAGATAGCGTCAGTCTGCACGTTATAATCCAAGTTAATATGAAAGACGTGCGAAAAGATGGCTAGTTGAGTCTCGCACGAGAAACCTTTGCGAAACCAGTGCTGCGCGTAATTGAAAAAGTTTTTTTAATCTAGGAAGTCCATTATCCGGGTGTAGATGACATGTTCAATTATTTTGCATGGGATGCTGACTAATGATATCGGTCGATAATTTAGGGCTGACTCTGTGGTACGTGATGTGAATACTGGGATATTTCCGTGTTTCCAGTCATCAGGAAGCTGACCGGTTCAAAGGGACTGCGAGTAAACCAGGCACAAAAAGGTTGCACATATCTGTCGAGTGTTCTTTAGAAATTTTGAACTTATGTTGTCGATACCTGATGATGAAGATAATTTAAGTTTGTCAATGTGTACAAAAATTCCGGGTACGACGAAAAGGATTGGTGGCATGACAGTGCTGACTACAGTAGGGTGTGGCGAGGGCCGAACGTCAGTTTCTTTGCTAAAAACATATGTAAAGGCTCTGTTAAACATATCGGCACATTAAGAGTCAGTGGCCACGTCACCTGCTTTATTGTTGAGAGTAACAGTGCACGAGTGGTTGGGATATATTATATACCAAAATTTCCTAGAGTTACTAGTAAGCAATTTCGCTAAGTCGGTGTGAAAAAAAGAATACTTAGCGTTTCGTAGTGCTGTTAGGTAAGCTTTTTGAGCAGCATATTATTTTAACCATGCATTTTCAAAATTCTGCTGCTTGGCGGAGAGAAAAAGACGTTTTTTCCTAATTTCTAGTCATTTGAGCGTTTTGGTAAACCATGGTTTTTGGAAACTGGCCGGATAATAAGCTTCAGGATGGGTTTTTGGACCCGTATATCACATTTTTAATTAAATAACTTCCAGTTATCATGCACCGTCCGAAAATTAAAATTTGCTTTGAATATTTGAATAAAAAAGTTTAATTCGTTATTTATAGCAGCGTTTTTACCTTTCTCATACAGTCGTATGGTCTTTGTGGGGTTTTGTTGTTTTGGAGGAGTGATTAAAATGTCTGCTTGAATTACTTTGTTGTCGCGTATTTTTTGCAAGTAGGAAAGAGATGTTACGCTTTCAGGAACACTGTTTAATAGTATGTCTAATAAGCTATCACAGTCTTGGGTAACACGGGTTGGCTTGGTGACAACTTGAGCTTGGTTGAAATTTAAACAAACATTGACAAACTCACTCACCTCAATATGTAGTCCTCCGTTACAAGATGGATTAGGCCTGTTAATATTCGGGAAATTAAAGTGCCCAAACAAGATAATATGGGCATTAGGGTACTTTGTTGAAAGTTCCTTTAACACAGAATAAAGCTTACTGGAGAAGTCAGGATCCTTATGTGGGGGCCTGTAGCACACGCTAATTAAAATTGGTTGTGGTACAGGTTGATATTTTATCCATACCATCTCCAATTTAGGCGAAAGGTTCACCAGAGTTGCTGGTAGGTTCTGGCTAGCCGCAATGAGCACCTCTCCTCCAATCCTGCCGTCCCGGTCCTTACGGAAGATCTGAAAATGTGGCAAGTAAGCCAGGACTTCCGCATTATTTACGTCGCAATTAAGCCATGTTATCCGTTAATAAAACCAACTTGCTACTGAATGATGAAACAAGATTAGAGATCATTTCGTGTTTTGAAATGAAACGGCGAATTTTGGTGAAGATTACGGAAAGAGATACCCTAGTTTGGGGCAATGGTTGGGGATTGCTTGATAATAACGGACGACGCAGTGATTGCTAGGTTACTTTCTTCACTGTCTGTGATGGTTTATCAAAGATGTAACGTTTAGAACCGATGAACAAAGTTTTGAAGCTCAACCGAAATGCTTTAGAGTTTGATTTGGCGAAAGTCACAAGATGTCTTAGGGTATTTCGGACGGCAGGCGAAATATCCTCGCCAACGCTGCAGTTAGCATCTTTGAATTTCTTTCGTTCCAACAAGATCGACTGTTTGACCTCAAACAAGCTAAAGTTTACAATTACAGGGTGGACCCCGGTCAGGTGAATGGCGTCCAAGGCGCTGTGCGCGTTCTACATGTGAAGGATGTATTTCTAGTTCAAGGTTTGCAGTGATACAACGCATGACCGTTGCCTCTGAATCAGCAAATGATTCTTTGGGATTGGGATCAGGAATACGATAAAATATCAGGTTATTTTGGCGTGAATGTTTCTCTCTATCGTCCACACGGGATTGAAAGTTCTGACAATGTTGGGTGATTTCAGCGCTTAAAGGTTTTGTGTAATCTAGTCCTCTGCCCATGATTGAAATGTGACAGTAAAGCGTTTTCTGGTCAGTCAGATGCTTCCATATATAGTTCATTGCGGCGTTTGTTGATCGCAGAGGATCTTTAACAGTATAAGTTTGGACATAATTTGGTTTGTGCTGCATACAGGTTTTCTAGCTCGGTGACCACAGTATCAATGGTAGGTAGAGGCCACAGGTTATTTTCAATAACATCTCCCAAAAGCAGTAATGAACGCAGCACTTGAAAACATTCGACAATAATAATAACACAGCCCTGCGGGCTCCGCAGCTGCACTAGGAAATATTTACGTGATTTTTTACAAAAGATAACCTGCGTGCTATCTACCTGTATATTAAAGATGAACGGATTAGTAGACTGTGCTTTCGCACAGCTACTGAGCCCACAGAGCGGCGAAGGCGGGTGGTACTCTCTTATATTCGGTGACGTTGAACTTTGCTTTGATGGGAAAGGCCAGGCTGGATCGTAGACCGAGACATCTGGCGGCGGTACTGTGAAGGGCAGGCAGGTCCGATGGTGGCGGCAGTTGTGGGAGCCATTCGCAGAGTTCTTTGGGGCGGGATACGGCGTTTGTCCGGCGCAAGCAGGCAGGACAGCCGTCAGGAGCGGGCTCTGGAGAACGGTGAGTATCTGCATAGTAAAGATCAACGGATTAGTGGAGTGTGCTTTCGCAGAGCTACCGAGCCCACCTGGCACCCTCAAATTGCGTACCCAAAGACTAACATAGAACGCCGTTTAGAAGGAGTTGGATATTCTAACGAAGCACCCAAGTGTGTCCAAGGTATTTTTCAAAAAAGCACTGCGAATTTCCCTGTCATACAAATGTGATCGAGTGCAACGTAAAACACAAGACCTGGAAGCTAAACTCGGCAGTTCCAAAAAGGCATGGTGACGAATGAAGCATGACGTCCAAGCAGCGATTGCAT
This sequence comes from Haemaphysalis longicornis, assembly GCF_048455015.1. Taxonomy (NCBI): domain Eukaryota; kingdom Metazoa; phylum Arthropoda; class Arachnida; order Ixodida; family Ixodidae; genus Haemaphysalis; species Haemaphysalis longicornis. The sequence continues at coordinate 123,697,188 of NW_027526460.1, forward strand.
GTCATGGAATTGTGGAGGGTGTACTAGAGTCCTATGGTTTGCTTCAAGACGTCACCTGAAAAATGAAGTGTGCTGCAGGTAGTTGGACATAGCCATGAATATCTTATACTGAGTTGTCCTGTGATAATGCTGTTACTGCGTATTGAACACAGGTTATGTGAAACAACTGTAGCGCAGGGGACCTTAGACTTATCCTTCTGTTCATTGAGTTCGCAATCTGCAGTTAAGACGAGAACGTTTGCAAAAAATACTCCACGAGGGCCCCTGTTACTTTTTGAAATTTCTGTTTTTGTAAACATAACAGCATTCAATACAGATGAACTGAATATATTCGGTTATTCCCTGCGATTAACCTGCAGCAAATTCACCTCTGAGTGGTTCAACGATGTCACTATTCTTGCAGGTATCAAATCATATTGTCCTGGAAACCTCGCCTTCGTGGAAAAAAGGAGAGAATCGTGAAACAGAAGTCTAAGCACACGAAAAAACGACGTAACAAATTAATAATGTGCCTTACAGTCCCCCAGCAGCTCGTTTGGACTTTCATCTCCAACCTGCAATGCTGACTACAAGTGTGTCCTGCGGTCAGACTAATGTATTACCAGACCAGTGTGGTTCCGGTCATAACTTACAGCCTCAGGAAAAAATTTTGGGTAATGTAATGTCCGGGTTGTACACACGCAAGCAATAAATTACCAAACATTTACAAAGTTCTTTTGCACCTCCTTTGAACTACTCGTAGCTCGATACTTTTACTTTTCAAGTTTAGAGTGCTTGTTTAGCAGCAAAAAACAAGACAAAAGCTAACGACTGGTGTCTACAAGAGGCTGTTTCTTCGCATCACTTTATTGGCAGCGCAATTCAAAAGTACAGTACTTGGTACATTCTTACTGTCCAATGCCTACCTAAGAAGCGCTAAAATTGCATCGCTGACGCAATTTTATAACGGTTTAAACAGACGCGTGCACATAGAATAGCACGAATAGGACAGGCATCAAATGAAAATAAACATTATTGCCGAAATTCACCGCGTACAAGATATGGAACTCGTGAACACATGAGTTTAGGAGGTGTACGTCCTTAGAAATGAACGGGTTTCTTCGTAGACAGAACTAGTGATGGCGTGATTACGTGTTTACGCATTTTTCAGCTGCTGTGCAAGTTTGGCAAAATTACGATATTCTGTTGCGGCTTCGCAGAATAAACTGGTCCATGATCTCTGGCGTTGTAATTTTGTATTCATAAATATGCTCTACGACAAAGAGAGAACACTTATGCTTGCTCAAATTCATGTAGCCGAATTCAATTCGCCGTATGTAAGTTTCTGCCTCAAAAGAAACAGTGGGGGGGGGGGGGGGGGTTCACGAACTTCTCTGCTAACCATAGCTGTGAGGATGTCTCTTGCCCTTTGGCTGAGATTAGGTGCGCAAATTAGACCTCCCATTCCACGTGGTGTGGCAGCAGTGATCGAATAAATGTACTCCTGCAGAATTGATTCTAACTGCACCCCAAGGGGCACGGCAGCCAGTGTGAAGTGATATCAGCTTCAGCTTACATACAACTGTATCATAATGTTTATTTTATTGCAGACAGTTTCTTACCTTTGTATTGTATGAAAAAGTCGCTTTTCGTATGCGTACCTTATAATGTCGCTGCTTCACGCGACCTTATGTTTTCAGTTCGACGAATATAGTCTTCCGACAGACTGCATAAATATTCGGTAATTTTAGACCTCTAATTCAAAATAAAGTTAACACACCCGCTTGAAATCCGCCGCTGCTAATAATGGAACGGTATTATGCCGTCCGCAGGTAATGTAGGCTCTTACAAAATTTGCTCCGCCAATTTATGCAAATCACGTGAATGAAACCAGCAGTTTCTATGACGAAGCATTATAAATTTTCTTATCTACAACGCCTTGACGAGTTTTCTCCCGCTGAATTTGTGTAGCAATAACAGAGCATGGTAGCATTAAGAGAGCATGGGATCGACGAGTTGCCATGGTCAATATATTAGAGTTCCCGAAATGGCGCTGCACACTCTTCGACCGTTTAGGCACCGCCATCGGCGCTTGAACACTACAACTTCACAGGCCCTGCGGCATTACCCCAGAATCAACAAATCCGCCATCAGTTCACAATATTCTCTGAATTACACTTCATCACACACGACAAGACGGGAAAGCATTACTGAACACTCGTCCAAAAGAGAATTACATTTCGTAAAAAACGAAAAAATAGGTTTGGAGACATTTCTTTGCTACAAAGTGTACAAAGTAGAATTGCGAAAGCCATCTTAGGCGAACGATGGGTAAACGCTGCAAGCTCCTTTTAATGAGTAAACTGCAAAATATGGCCCGCTCATCAGGAGAAAATCAAGAAACCAATGAAGAGGAGGTAACCAATGATGAGAAGAAATGTTCGTAGACCTAGGAACAGTTTCCGTGGTTTTTAGTTATGTCTATGATTGTCTGTTATTTCAAAAGAGTTTGAGCATCTTGCAACACCCCGTGCTATCGACTGACCTAAAGTTTTTAGTGCAGTACTGAGAGACTTTGTTTCACTTACGAAATGACTGAACAGGTGTGTCTGCAGTACGTTTACATATGCATATGCATGAACCATAAAAATGAACCTTGAAGTATATTCTGAAATCTAAAAAGAAAATTGTGTGTTACCAGTCGGGACACTCAACATTAAAAAACGGGTATAGCAATAACAACCTTGCGCTTTGCTCTAGGTCAGCCATGCAAACATCAGGACAGCACCAGCCTCATCAACTACGTCCGGTGCGTAAGAAGATCTGGTTTTTCAGAATAAGCCATTTCGATTGTGACGGAGTGCTTTGTGGCTGATATACAAGGCAGCAGAATGATTGCTGAGAGAAATTACCAATCTGGAAAAATGACACTGGTGGTTGTCCCTTACATCCATCAGCTTTCCATCGCTTTAAAGAGGTGGCGGGGAAACGCTGAGGGTCGCTTGTGTGTTGGGCTCACCAAAAGTTGGAGAGAATGGGTCAACAAGTCAAAAGTGGAAAGAAAGGACATCGGCACCGAAAGAAGCAGGCTACGCACTTTCTGCCATATACTAGCCTAGTGCGTCTAATCTCTTTGTCCTGCCGTAAATGTTACATCGGAGAGACGGGACGATGTCGCAATGACAGATTTAGAGAGCATCGCTAAGAGGTAAACGCTCTAGTGGGAGGGGATACTCGGATCATCACTGCTTGAGGTGCAAGTGCACTCGAGGATACGAAACAATTATGCGCCCTTCCACTCTGTGAAGACGGATGACCTGGAAAGCACTACGTCCTCCGCGGAGTGCACCAAACAAAACCCGTCTGCAAGTAATTCACGACTGAGCAGACTTCTCAGCCAATTACCTGAATGAAATTAAGAAAAGACTCGAAGCTTAGCCTAGCTGAAAACCTAAAGCTGCCTGTTTCCCTCCGGCGTCGTAGCCATCTTGCTGTTTGTTGAATACGCCAACCCAATCCACTCTTCCACAGATGACACGGGACCGGTAGCATAGGGCTGTTTGACGGCCACGTTCAACCTCACTCCAACACAACGGACATGTCATCAGTAAGGGTATGAAACATATGTATGCGTGTTGCCCCCTCTCCCAACCCGTGCATGCATGAACCGGTAACCGGTCATGCGCCGGTGCTTAGGAGTGAAAGATACTGTCGACAATGTCACTCTTTAAGCCCTTTAAGTGGAACGAGTGGTAAACGCACACGTCGGCGTTTCAGCGGGCCAGTTGTTGTTCATCCGGGAGGGATTTGCAACTACATGACCACCTGGAACTTGAAGCGCCAATGGCGGCGGCAGCGGCTTTCTGTGGTTTTCACACCCATTCACGCCTCTGTTCAGGGGGACGCTTAAGTTTCCGCTCTTTTTCCTCCAAGCAAGCGACATGCGTACGTCCCATAGCGAGTTAACACCTCGAGGGCTTCCACATCTATGCTACTGGACACATCATTGGGTGTCCCTTTCGCTGCACAGTCGTAGGCATCATACTGTTTGTGCAACACACCAACCCAGACCCAAACCGCTCGATTTCGGAGGACAGCTGACTGGGCGCATTGAGCCATGAGACCGTCACGCTTTAATCGCCCACCACCACAACGGGTATATCATCGGTAGCGGCATTACGCCCTGCTGTGCGTACCTGCAACACCCCTCACCCTCAACCCGTACACGCCTAAACCGGCAACGTGGGATAGGCGGCTAATTGGGCGTGAAATACACTGGTGAATGGAGAGAGGACGACTTTATATGCGACCATTCTAAGACCTGTTATTATTGTTCAGCCAGAACTATGACCAGCCGGTCAACGATGGCCGCCGACGCAACAATATTCCTCGGGATGCCTTTCAAGCTACAGAAGAATAATGTGCTCACGGCAGCGTTCCAACGGGACTAGTTGCTTTCAACCGACAGGGGCACGCATATAGAGGGCGAGGTTTGATTTGAAGCGGCAGCGCCCGCGGCTACAATCTCGGCGGTGGCAGTGGCAGTGCCTTTCTCGGGCCTCTTTACACCCATTCGCGCTGGTGTTGATTCTCCGCAATCATCTGATAGCAGGGCTACGGCCACTTTCACACGACTGCGCAATTTGTGAAAGAGGCCTCCGTGGTAGCCAGGGGAGTAATCGTTGTGATAACCGTTGTAAAAGGGCGGTCGGTGGTAATGAGGAGGAGCCTCAGAGCAGCGACGAGTCAATCTGCTTCACTGCAACGAGAACGGGGGGGGGGGGGGGAATGTACTGCTATACAGTAAAAAGGATCGCTCTACAGTAAAAAGGATACAGTAAAAATGATGTCTAATGCCTCGCTTGCACATGGACACTGCGATGCTGAATCCTTTTTGTGTTCATGTAGAATTTCTGAATTTTAGATGAACCGTGATGAGGCGCTCAAATTCAAGGTCGAAGTCGGTTACTTTTCAACACAGTTGGAAGGCAGGTATGCGCACTTGCACAGCATTTTCGACGGGAGACTCCCAATTTTGTCTTATTGCCCAGCTAGTGCCTTCTATCCGCGACGACAAGCACAGGATGATAAATTAAGTCATTTAGCTTGTGGTGAAAACATCATCTTTGCTGTGCTCCATGAGTAGCCACTCTGACATGCCCTAACGCCATTTTCGTTCGTGTTTTTGGCACGCATAAAGGAAATTCGTTGGCATTAATGCAATGAGGCAAACAGTACGCGAATATTTTGCCCTCCACTTCGTCGTTTGGTAATGTTCAGAAGGTTGACCCATTTACGATTTTATGTATCAAATATACCTACGTGCAAGTAGGCGACCGTGCTTCCCCATTCCGTGAAGTTATTACTGTGTTCTTTGAGCGTGAATATTTCAAGCATTGGTGCTCCAAGCACTTAAGTTATTAAAAACTAAAGAACCCATTTCGTCCACAAACAGGAGTAACATGAAGCTGGACCTCAGAAAAACAACGACGACAAAAATCAAAATCGAAATCGAAACAACCGCAAAGACAAAACGCAATCAAATAAATAAAAACGCAAAACCATCGATTCCCCAAAAGGAAACCTTTCCTCTCCTGGAGCTTTATACGAACGCCAAAGTTTGGCTTAAGATATAGTGAGATCATTCTTGTGCGACTATCCGCTGCGCTTACATTCTTCAATTGCTTTCCGATCTTCCACTGAGCGAACAACGCGCGACCTACCCATGCGAACGCGTGCAACGACGCCGATTGCCCCCCTTGTGTGGTGAGATAGGAAGGCACAGTCCACAGCTTACCTTTGGCCAATCCCCACCCGTGAGTAAACGGCACACTTCAAAGGCATCATCATCATCTTCTTCCTTTGCATTGGAGAAAGTGAATAAAGTTGGCTTTGCTGCAAGGCGTTTCGGAGCACGCCACCAACGACGGCACCAGTCGGCCAATAAAAGTTTCCTTTGAAAATTTATGTTTTAGGGACCGTGAACACTTACAATGTGTCGCATTCCCTATAGGGACCGGGCGGCCGTTGTATGGCACCACCGTCGTTTCAGCGAACAGCGCCTCCCGTGGCGAACCGCTCGTCAGTGGAATGCCGGTGGCGGTCAGCGCAGCGTAGTTGCGCATGGCTTTCTTTCGTTTTTTTGCGGTGCGGCTTGCAAAGCGAACGTCACCCCACGTGCATTTTTCAGATCAGTAAATCTTGAGTGTGGATGTGATGTTTACGAGCCATGCCATGTGTGTTATTTACGCCCATACTCAGTATTTACAAATAGCAGACGACGCTCAATGCGCCAAGCTGGAAGTCAAGCTGGAAGTGAATGTTCGTTGCTTCATGCAATTTTTTCATGCCTGCATGCAGTTTCGCGAATCGAGGAGTATATTGCCGCTAAATGCTCCCACAAAGCCGGTGTGTGCAACCGATCTAGGAATGCTGCGGCGCTGGCCTTTGGCAGTTGATGACGAAACGGCGCCGACGCCGTGCACAAGCGAAAGACAAAGTTGGAGGGTGTCTTCGAAGATTTACCTCAAAACAGAAATTGTGACGGACGACGCTTCTGTATCTTCATTACCTACGGCTGAAACGTGTTTAATTTCACAGAAATGCTCTTAGTACAGTCATCGGGAATCATTGATAGAACAAATACCGCGTGATAGTAGAATGTTATTGCTTGTCGTGGAGAAGCATTGCTTTACAAGAATCTCAACGGTTGCTGGCTAGTTGGTAAATGGTTTTTCAAAAACCAATTCCTGCGTGGCTGAAGGACGCAAGACTGGAGGGTGCCCGAAACCTGTACTCAGCTTCACAACTGAATGCTGCGGTCGGTTTACAAGCTGCTACCTACGCTTGAAAAATCATGCACACATCCGTCTAACGACGATGATGGTTTATCGCAAAGCTCTATCGTATGGGTTTCCTTGGTTGCCTTCTGGATTTAAACTTTGACTAGTTAAGCGTCGAATTTGACCAGCACGCAGTTTGGTCTTTTGATCACAGCGTCTTTGACTTTGACCATTTCCCATTCGATTTCGCACGAAGAAAGCTTTGTGTTCAACCACCATAATCATTAGACCGAGGGCTAGATGATTTTGCTGTTTAATTTTGAACTTCCATGCCCCCTCTCCAAATCTAAACTTTTTCCAGCGTGTCGGAAATGTGTCTGTGGTGGAGGACTCGGGCTCATGCACCTATATTTGAGGCAACTAATCGCGCGGTTTTGGTGTCTTCACCAGGCATTACACGATTTTTATAGGTACTCTGTAAAGAATACTTCAGCATTAAAAAACACCGGCTGACGTTAACACTGCCACATTTTTTAACTATCGGTGCCAGCCTTTATTCTACGCAGGGGGTAAAACGGGAAGGGGAGGAGGGATGGTTTGTAGCTTGGGCTGTTGAGTTGGTGAATAACTTTGGCTCTTGATAAAATGACCACCACAAACGTGGAATTTCCACTTCGACTTTCAGGCACCCATGCAGCCACAGCTGTCGCTCACCAAAACCGAAGGTACAAAGATCACGGTTAAAGAAAGTGTAAACTACCGCAACATTTCTACGGCTACACGGTAATCCATCTCGTATGCAGGTGCCTTTCTATTTAAAGCACACGTATTGGAGGTATCCCAGCGCTAAGGCTGGCGTGGAAACCGTAGTCATTAAAACCAGTGAAGAATATTTAATGTGGTAGAAAATAATTCTAATATTGCTAATAGTTTTATTCCTACTCAGATCGCGCGCAGCCAGGCGCAGAGCGCTTCAAAAAGCGCTCTTGTCAATGTAGCCCTTCCCCAACCTTACAAGCATCCAATAGGTTTGCGTAGCCATGAGTGCATTTAAGAAGAAAATAATACTAATAATGGTAGTTTTATTCGTACTCAGAACGGGTGGGGCCAAGCGCAGATCGCTGCAAAAAGCGCTCATGCCATTGCAGCCGATACCCAACTTTAGACGCGTCCGACAAGTTTACGTAGTCATTACTGCATATAAGAACCCAACACATCTGTTAAGACTTCGTTTCATCTCACATGTTTGCTCTCAACGCCCCCGAAACATACAAAACACCGAAGCAAACACGACAAAAACAACGGGAGGCTGTGTAGGCCAATGCACCGGCTCATTCCACTGACGAGGGGAGCGCCGAGTGGTGGCGCCACCCGTCCAGCTGCCCGGTCCCTATAATATGCGACAGGAAAATTATGGTGTTTAACACTAAACGGCCCACTGGTTGCTATATTCTAAAGGATACATTCTGGCGACATAATTTTTTAAAAACAGGAAAAAGCGGGACAGCCCTCTTCCACAAAATATTGTCCCACCTTGAAAACATGTAAACTGGTTAAAATGGCGGCCGGTTACTATCATAAATATTTGCGTTGTAAAGTAGTTTTGTGTACTTAAGTTTTTTGATCATTTCTTATGCTGCCAATGTATAATTTATTCGCCGTTATAAACGATCATCTCATAAATTTATTACATTGAGTGTATGCGAAAAAACCTATAAAATAAATAATGCCAGAATTTCGACCCGCTAGACAATAACACATCAGTGCAATTTTGCCGTATCGCTTCTTCGCGTACTGTTTTATCGCCGTGCTCATATCCTGTTGCCGCTTTTTTACTTAAGGTTTTGGGGGCGCCCTCACGAATCATGGATGCTCTTCGGAAAATAAAAAAATGTTTGAGATTCAGAGGTATTTCTTGAAGAATGTGGACTCCTTCAATTGTATTAGCATGAATGAAACAATAAAGGGTAATTACAATTACTTCTGTCGGGGCGCATCTTTACCGAGGTAAGATAGTACAATCAGATAGTGATCCGCTGCCCCTAGTTGCCATGTTCGTGCACCACGAAAATCTTTGAGCGCTGCGGCTTGAGACAAACGAAACGTCAATGCAGCTGCTGGCTGGCGTGTGTTTCGTATATGTGATGCTGCCAGCGTTAAGTGGCTCAATAGAGTGTTTCATCATTAGATCCGGTTGTTTCATTCCCCTGGAACTTGTATATGCGCTGTCCAAGATCAAAGAACTGGTAGCCAGCGTGTAGTCAGAGTGGCGCTAGCTACCACCCTCAAGCGTCAGATACTGTTCTAGTAAATATAAATACTTCAAAAAGTGAACGAGAACATATTCACCCAGACAGCCGAATTGGTAAGGCATTCGAGATCAAATCGAAACGCGTGGGTTCAGTCCCCACTCTGGACGCGTGTTTTTCTTTCTGGCTTTCTCTCTTACATATATTTACAAAAATGTTAACTTCACTAACCGTAGTAAGAAAGGAGCCTAACACCCCCATTTGCCACCTTTGGCGTTGTAGACTGCCGACCTATGTTTCTGTGTTTCCCCGACGAGCCCTTCATCTCCTTACTATTTAGCTATATATATATATATATATATAAATATATATATATATATATATATATATATATATATATATATATATATATATATATATATATATATATATATATATATATATATATATATATATATATATATATATCGAGTCGAGCAACGTGTCAGACAATCAGCAGGTGACCTTCGAGAATAACAAAAGATGAAAAGTTGAAAAGTAACGCCAGGAGAAGCGCAGTGTTGGTAGAGATTCATTGCGAGGGGATCTGACAAGAATTTGGCTGAAACACATCTCTCTGGATAAAGGAGTAGGGGATGCTCTATGCATTTCGAGCAAGGCATGCAGTGAATACCGAACAGGCTCTCATGATATTGAGAATAAGAAAATGACAGTCATCATATTATTCAACATTATTGGAATAAAAATTATATTACGAATGTATCACAGACGCTTCAATTGAATAACATCGAAGTTGTTCCCAGAGTGACATCTGATTTGCGCCCCGATCTTCATTCCGTTTGAGCCGGGACTTGCACCTTTATTATTCCCTAAATGAAACTACAACTCACTGCTCAAATCCAATTTAGTTTGATTTTCGCTCGATGGTGCTGTGCGCACGAATGGACGCGGATGAACATTGGGAGGTCCTAACGTTTGACTCACGGGTACTAACTCACGGTCGTAGCCCAATGGGTAAGACGACTGACACTGACTTTGTCTGGTCTACCAGACACAGGCTCGAATGCTGCCGATGCCTGTGTGATTCTTTGCGATTATAAATGCTATGCTCACGGACGTGGACAGACATTGTGCGATACCCATTTGCTCCGCACCTAAAACAAACATCTTTATTTCGAACTCAATGATGCAGGACGGTGAGAGCACTGACCCTGTGGGGTGTCGCAGGTGCGGGATGTCCTGGTCCTTGCTGGTTATTCGTGCCCTCTATAGCAGTATATTTCACGATTAAATTTTTGGTGCCTTCGTTTAGGGGGCTGGAATTTCTACTACGCTCGCACTCGGTTTCTAAATACTGGTCCTGTGGCACAATATTCAACGTGGAACAACGGCCCCTCGCATGACAGCAACCGTGGACTACTGCCAAGAAAACAACACCTACGTGCATCTTGGAGCCAACTATTCGTCAGCTGGTCACCTAATAGGTATCTCCTGAAATGTTGATATGATTGCATAGTCACAGTGTTAGCGTACTACGAGAGGTAAATTATGTCGAGCTATACGCAAAAACTAAAACTCGCCGATAGACAAACAGCTTATTGTAAATATCATCATTTGCGAATGCTGGAAGCTTCTCTACTGACGTCTGTCTACCTACATATATATATATATATATATATATATATATATATATATATATATATATATATATATATATATATATATATATATATATATATATATATATTTATATATATATATATATATATATATATATATATATATATATATATATATATATATATTTATATATATATACACTGTGAGAAACTGACCGGTAGGCAGGTTCGTACGCTTTATTTCCCTCGAGCTCCCCCTCGGCGAAGAAAAGAGCGTAGCTGGCGTTTGCACAAAGTCGTTGAGCGGTCTGATATTAGCTTTTTGGGCATTCCACGTCTCCATTGGAAAATCGTTTTCAGGAACTCGATCACGTGACTGGCAGCTAGGGAGGGCACAGCGGCTACCTTGACGTATTTTGAGAGGTAGCCCACGGTGACAATGATGTAGCGGTTTCCGTCAGCCGTGGTGGGCAACGGCCCTACGTTATCTATACCAATGGTGTTAAATACTACCTCTGGAGGCGTGATGGGGCTGAGTAAGCCTGGCTGACTTCCCGAAATTTTCTTGTACCGCTGGCAAAGTTCACAACTGGCTACATAAGAGCGAATTTGGCTGTGCATCTTCGGCCACCAAAAGCGCTCCTGTACTTTTTGGAGAGTTGCACGCTGGCCGATGTGTCCGCCCTCGGGGGAATCATGAACGGCGCGCAAAATCTCAGCCCTCAACGTCGCAGGGATTGCAATGACGAGGAGTTCCTCGTTGCGGCTTTTGGACCACACGCAGCGATATAGCGTACCGTTGTGAAGAACGATGTTGGGGTTTCCTGCTGAGGTGCTTAGAACAACAATCATCGTAGCCAGCTCGGTATCGTCACGCTGTGATTTACTAACGTCTTCCCGCGCAAATAGGATCCAACTGTCCCCACGGCGAGACTGCGAGCATTCATTAGTGGGGTGACGTGAGAGAGCGTGAGCGAGCTGGTTCAGCGCCCCTGGGCGATGGCGTACGTGGTACGTGTACTCTTGCAGAGTAATGATCCACCTGGCGAACTTGTGCTTGAGATGGCGCTTGGTGAACATCCACGTCATTGCGGCGTTGTCCGTCACCACCGTGAACTCCCGTCCGAACAAGTAATGCCGGAACTTGTCGTCGACGCTCCAGACAACGGCGAGGCACTCCAGCTCAATCGAGTGGTAATGCCGCTCGGTGTCGGACAGCTTTAGGGTAGTGTACGCCACGATGTGTTCCTTGACGGTTGTATCGCGCTGCATAAGTACAGCCCCGAGGCCAACCTCGCTGGCATCGGTGGCAACTTCTGTCTCCCAGTCTTCGTTAAAATGGCTTAGCACCGGGGAATGGGTGAGCTGCTCTTTGAGAGTTTGAAAAGCCTCTTGTTGAGCAGCACCACAAACAAATCTTGCGTATTTCCTTGTGAGGCCTGTTAGGGGGGTAGCGGTAGAAGCGAAGTGGGGGACCAATTTACCTAAGTACGAGGCAACGCCAAGAAATGATTGCCCGCCTTTTAGGCAGGATGGCGTGGGGTAGTTCACCACGGCCGCGATTCGTTCAGGAAGCGGCTCTATCCCCTCGGTGGAAATCCTGTACCACAGGTACGGGATGGAGGTGGCCCCGAACCGGCATTTGTTGCGGTTCAGTCGAAATCCAGCCTCGTACAGCCGTTTTAATACATGATCCGAGATTTCGGAGGTGGTCTTCGTGGTTTGACCCAAGAACAACAATATCGTCCAATATACGACACAAGCTTGGTCTTTCAAGGACCCGAGGACTGAATTCATGGCCCTTTGCAAAGTGCTGGGTGCCGTCCGCAATCCGAATGGCATGCGGTTAAATTCAAAAAGTCCTGACGGGGTACGAAAGGCTGTCTTACATTTGTCCTCTTCCGAAACGGGACTTTGCCAGTGCCCGGCCTGTAGGTCTAGTGATCACAAGTACGTAGATTTGCGCACCGTGTCGAGAGCGTCGTCAATGCGAGGCAACGGGTATGGGTCCGGTACGGTGAGCTTGTTCAGCTCCAGGTAGTCAACACAGAATCTAAGCGTTCCGTCCTTTTTGCGCGCGAGGACGACGGGAGCAGCCCAAGGGCTGGACCAGGGCCTGATGATTCTTGCGTTGAGCATCTCAAGAACCTGCTCGTCGATCACGGTTCGCTCCTTTTCCGCATAGCGACGTAGCGCTACACAGACTGGCGGGTGATCGCCTGTTGGTATTGTGTGTACAAGGAGGTGAGTGCCGAGAAGCTGCGCTGTGTCGTCCGCAAAAAGAGCTTTGTGACACTCCAGCAAATGGGACAGAGCATCCGCAAACGCCGGTTCGCCTTGATCAATGGCCGGAGAGGACTGTCCGATGGTAATGGGACACAAGTGGACTTGCCCACGCTCGATGCGCACCTCCACGTCGTTTGAAATGAGGTAGTCTGCCCCCAGGATGACGTCTGCTGGCAGGTCCTCAATGACCGGGATTGCAGTGAAAGACCGGCGGCCAGCCCCCGTCCCTATGGTCAGGTCAAGGGCTCCTACGGGCAAGGCCGAGCCCCCGAGGCCATGCAGCGGTGGTTGTGTCCACGGCTTCATAACGTCGTCCGGGGCGTGTCGTCGGTGGATGGCAGTGCGCTCAGCCCCAGTGTCAACCAGGGCCGTTACGTCGCCGATCCCATCGATATGCACCTGAACCACGGGCAGGGGAGGTTCTTGGTAGTGTATCTGTGGCCGTGTTGCTGGACAAGCCTTGTTCCTAGAGCCAGGGCGCCCTCGCGAAAAGCATTCCTGGGGCTGAAGAACGCCTTTCCTTGACGTTGACGGGCCATTCGGTGCTACGGTGGCTGTGGTAGCGGCAGGAAGCCGGCGTGTGGTATCGTCCTGCACTTCTGCAGCCAGACGGATGAATGCCAGTGGGCTCAAATCTGGCGGCTGCACAATCAAAATTGCAGCATGAAGAGGGTCCGCCAGGCCATCTAAGACTTACTGCCTAGCAGCAGGAGTCTCCCAAGAAAAGATGCATGCAGGGAGGAGCCGCAGGTTGTCATAGACATACGTTGCGACGTCCTCGCCAGGTCCCTGGCGGCGCGCACGCATTTGCATCAGGCGCTCATCGTGAGCGAGTGTAGAGTGTAGAGACGTGCAACACTGCGAAGGAAAACGTTGCGAAGGAAGAAAACATTGCAACGGAATATATTTATATATACACGCGCCCCACTCTGGGCGCGTGTTTTTCTTTTTTTCTTTCTTCCTTACCTTTATTTTTTTTTATATTCGAAAATGATAACTTCACTAAACGCAGTAAAAAAATAGCCTAACAACAGCCCTATCTTCCTTTGGCATTGAAGACTGCCGACCTATCTTCCTGAATTTCCTCAAAGAGCCCCTCATTTCCTATAAATATATATATAATGGTTAGAATATTTTTTTACCGTTAGTGACATTACATTATCTTTTTAATAATTACGTGAGAAAGAAAGAAAGAAAAACACGCGCCCAGAGGGGGGACCGAACCCACACCTTTCGATTAGATCTCGAATGCCTTACCAATTCGGCTATCTGGGTGACTGTGTTCTCCTTCACTTTCTGGGGTATTTATATTTACTACAACTGTATCTGACGCTTGAAGGCGGTGACCAGCGCGACTCGGACTAAACGGGGAGAAGGGGACCTTCTTTTCAACCCCGGGGGCGTGACGCGAACATATACAGCCTGTCATAAGCGGGTAACTGGCGGGTAACTCTGGGCGCGTGTTTTTCTTTCTTTCTCGCGCAATTAATAAAAAAATAATGTAACGTCACTAACGGTAAAAAAATAGTCTAACCATTCCCCTATGCCTTCTTTGGCGTTGTACACTGCCGGCATTTCTGTCTGCATTTCCTAACGAGCCCCTTATTTCCAAACCCTAATAACGTGCGAAAGCTTAGTGAGGGCCTCGATTCTGGCAGCCTTGATGCCAAGGTAGCATAAGAGGGTTTCCCGGCAGCTGATTGATACGCTCTAAAACTTACAGAATAGGGCAGTGCGATTCGTATTAGGTAATTTACACTGTCCACTTAGCATGAGGGAAAGTAAAAGTAAACTTGAATGGTAAGACGGAAAATATCAGAGACGAAACCTGAGGTTGACATTTTTTCGTAATATCTATCATTCGAAAACTGAAGGGAAGAAGTATATCCAACCGCCATTCTACATATCCCAAAGTGGGAGCGCTAGCTTAATGCAAATTATTAACTTTCCTTTAAAGGTGACGCCTTGTGTGATTCATTTTACCTTAGATCAATACGAGAGTGTAATTATCTTCCACGTATGCTTGTACCAACTGTTTGTATTGACAATTTTCACGGTGCTTTGTGAAACTATCTTGTTATTTGGTCTCTCGTTTGATGCTTAGTGTTCTGTATCTCCCTGCTGTAATGCATGCAAACGCAAGCAGGTATCAAATAAATAAATAAACTTGCGGATCCGCAAGTTCGCTTCCAACGGGTTGAGAACCTTGCGCATTCAAACTTGACCAATGAAATATTTATTGTTTTATTCGTTGCAGTATGCGAGGTTTGCTGTATGAATACTACCATTGCTATGTTATTGGTTTTAAATAAATTATGAAACTCTAGTCTTACGCCTTTCCTTGCGTGAACACAAAGGGATACAACTGCAGACATCTGAAGCAGGGCGTCATTCGCGACGAGTCTAGAATTTTTTTACCGTAGTACGACATTAGAGGAAAATTAAGTTCTCTGTGGGCAATTAAGTGGTGTATACGTAACTCATGAAGACAACTTCAAAAATAGATTGAATATGAAAGTACTTCTTTGATCTCTTCTAGGATTAGCCCTGTGAAAGATCATCAGAAAAGTTGATCGAGTAGAAAATTCCTTTGCGAGAAAAATGGGCAAGTACTGGACACATTTCTTGTGTGAAGGAAATTATATTGAATGCTCCTTAGCTTCTGTGGAGTACTGAAACGCTTCGTAAAGGCATTCGCGCCGGTTTTATATACCACAAAACTGGTCAAGTAACTGTTGTAAAAATAGTTTATTTAGTTAGAGCATGAAAGTGCTCAGGAAGAATGTCCTAAATGTAATTGGCTAAAAGCTGCACTTTCATCTTTGTGAAATTCAACAGCCTTCCCTCTCCACTCCCCCCTTTCTTACCCGTTTATTGCAGGTAAGCCGACCCACAGAAGATATCAGGACATGGACAATACATCCATTCCAAAGAACTGACTATTTTCTGTATTCGACAGTAAAAGAGGCACAGCAATTAAAGGAACGACGATTTGTGAGCTCTGCTTAATAAATGAATTTTGGTGTCAACTGACGCTGATAATTAAGCATGGCTGCGCTGAAGGCTGGACGGCTGGTGGTTGCGCAAGGCCTCACTTTGATGTGGCTGCATTAAACCCAAAATGCTGGGTTTTTGCTGCTGCCCAGCGCAACTGAATCATCTCCTTGTGCTGCATGCAGTGGTCGTCCACCGGCCTCAGTACAGTTAACGTACTGTGGCGGAACTCCAATGCCCGTAGCACGGCCGTATTTCCAGCAGCTTTAGTCCGGCTGCAGTCCAACGACCGCATCTCGGCTGTCCTCCGCTGGCCGTATTTCGGCCGTACACGGGTTGCTTTGGAATGGCCGGAGCCCCACGGCTGGAATCTGGCCGTACGAACGTAAGCCGGTCGACTGGCCGACGGACACTGGCCGTTGGACAGCCATGGGAGTACGGCCGTATGCGGCCAAAAGACCCATATTTGGACACGGGCCGAGTGGCTACCAGAAAAAGGCCGGGCAGAAAATCACCGGCCAAAGTACACCGGCTTGATTTAGGCTAGGCCGAACAGTCCTGTGCTGCCTGGGCATATACTGCTATGACATGGTTTCTTCACGAGTACCTCAGGCAAAGCCACAGAAAATGCGCAGCACGGATTGACAAACAACCCGTGTCAAGCCTACAAAAAGGAGAATATATATTTTGTCAGTTCTTCTCGTTAACCTCCGTAGCGTCATAAATAGTGTCGAGTCGTTGCTTTCAATAAGTCACACATTCCCTGCTGATATATTTCTGGGCACTCAAACCTGGCTTCAAGAAGGCATACGGAATTCTCAATTAAGCGTAAACGCCCGTGTGTGCGAGATTTTGCCGCATGTGAGAGATCCCCATCTTGTCAAAATTAATCCCGACCCCTCCACTACGGTGCGCCCCATCGCCTGCGTTGCGTTGGCGCGTTACACCCTAAAATCAACCAAGCAATTGGGAAATATTGATTACACATTATTTCGGTATCCGCCGCAAAGCTAGAACTTCGCCTCGCAGTGGTGGCGTCCGGATAGCAATCAGGAAAACGTATCAACCTTCCCTCGTTAGTATTGATGCCCCTCTTGAGGTGCTCCGTGTGAAAACGCAATCTGATTGCTGCTCGTGTATTATGGGGGTCTGCTATCGGACGCCTGAGAACAAACCAGGTTTTGCTGATCACCTGACCCTTGTGGTGGAATTTATTTATAATCAAGTTCCTCAGCGTGCCTTGCTGCTTGTCGGTGATTTTAATTGCCCCAATACTAGCTGGCCCATACCGTCATCGCCATCAATTTGCGTCGGAATCGCCGTGTTTTGAGTTCTTCGCACCTTAAAACTGTTCCACTTAACTCAGTTGGTAACAGCACCTAGAAGGGGCGAACGCATATATTTGACTTAGTTTACACAAACAAAATCCCTAATTCCCTAGCGGACGGGCCTACCGCTGCCTCCGGCGCTGACGTGTCGTACCCGTTGCGTGGCCGTGACACGCAGGTAGTCTTAGTTGTCCGCTGCCGTGGTGGTACCGAAGTAGTTGGGCGTGGTAGTCACACGGTAGACCGTTTTTCAGCTACTCCTCATGGTAGCCCTCGTAACAGGAAGCAGCCCCTGGCCTCGGGGCCGTCGCCGTGGTAGCAGGTAGCACCGGGGAGCTCCGGGAACGTCGCCGCGTGCGGACCGCCAAGGCATTAGTTGACGATGCGTGCTCGCTTTACACAGGCGCCCGACCGTCGCCGCTGGGGCCAACAAAGCGCAGGTTGGTGGTACGACGCGGAAGTCGGAGCCGATGCCACATCGGTCCACTCCGGCCCAGGTTGACGTGGCTCTGGTCGATGTCGTGGCCTCGTACCCCTGGCTTGTTCCTCGGACTCGTGCCACCTGACCTTCCTGCTGTGGCGTTATTCTGATCTCTCTCTCTCCCAGCCAGTGCCCCGGGATTAAATAGCCTTTGCCCGGCCGTCGCGGCACTCTTGCATTCACTGTGCCCGTGTCCGCCGCACGGGTCACCACCCCACTGGTTGTTTCTCCATATGCCTCCATCGCGTCACCTCGTAATTCGTTCGCCCTCTTCGCGGGAAATTTGCATTATCTTTCTTCATCTTCATATTTGTCGGCCTCTGGCTCCACTATGACTCGTCATCTTCATTCCCAAGGGGGGATTGCCCCCTTAATCATGACAGTGCATGTTTTAAGGCAAGGATAATTGAGTAAGAATGTCCAATAGTGAATCAACGATGCTAGACATTTTTTCTTTCCAGCTCGGGTAACTTAGGTGGAAGATTTTAATGCAAGAAACGGCCATGTCGTAAAGATGATTGTGATTATGTGGCACATGCTATGGTCTTATATTTTGCGTTGTTTCAGTAAGGATTTGTCTGTTACGTTAGAGGTGCAGCTGATATGCTCACGTTATTTCGATGAACAGCCTGATGTTGGACTTGAATGATTTTAAAATTAAGAACTGATAAGTAGAAAAATGTTTCAGAAGCGTTAATGCACATTGGTTTTATTTTTCTTTACCTGTCCAGTAAACAGCACAGAATATTTTTACAAGAGAAATCAGATTGTGAATGTTTGGTATAGAACAAAAAAGAACTACACAATACCAACAAGCACGAAGACAGCTCCTGTGAAGATTAGAAATAAGAACGTTTCCTTGCAAGTACCCTGTGCCGAATACAATTATAAAATAAAGAGGAGACACCAAGGGCTGAGACGTCCCGGTGATGCGGTGGTGTTCTATTTTACAAAGATGGAGAATGAAAAAAGACGAAGCAGTTCGAGCCAGAGCTCGTTGGAGGAATGCGCTGACACTGACGTGTCTGCCAGCGTGATTGCTTGCTAGGATGTAGTTTGGCCCTAGAGGTTTGGTGCTTCAGGTGATCGGCCAACCGTCAGGCGGTTTTCGTTTCTTTGGTCGTTTCTCGCTCCTCTTTATTGCCTTCCAGGTGCACTTAGCTGTGCAGGGATGTGTCGTGACTCGCCGGGCTGGGGGAGTTCCCCCTGGGCGGCCTCCATTCGACCTCAGGACTTGCCGGTGGAGACTCTGAAGCGCAGTGGAGTGACTTGCATCCCCGTAGCTCTGGTCCCGGTGAGCGGCGGAGCCATCCGGTTAAACAACCCCCGGGTCGTGCAGGCGGCGCTTCGGGCTGCTACCGAGAGGTTTGAACAAATATCCGAGGTTCGGCCGTTTGGAAAGGGCGGCGTCCTCTGTAAGTCATCAGATGAGCCCTGTGTGGCAGACCTCCTCAAATGCACAACATTCGCTTCTCACCAGGTGAGTGCATTTGTTCCCCCCCACCTGGCATGCGTGAAGGGCATTATTCGTGGTTTCGATGTCCAGATGACTCCGCACGAGATTCTTGATGAGTTTGCGGTGGCAGGAGTGACATCAGTGTACCATTGCAGCCGCATCGTGGAGAGCAACAGGGTCCCAACAGAGTCCGTGATCGCCACATTTGTGGGCTCCTCATGCCCCACTGAGATAAAAGTTTGGCCTCTGGTTTACCGAGTCGAGCGTCTCTCTCCTCGGCCTCTTCAGTGCCTCAGTTGCTGGCGTTTTGGCCACACTGCAAAGGCGTGCAAATCGTCTATCCGCTGTCGTTCGTGCGGTGACAGCCATTCCGCCGACTCGTGCTCCTATGAGGACGTCAAATGCTATTAGTGCGGCGCTGGTCATCCAGCGGATTACTCCAACGGTCCTGTGAGGGCGCAAGAAGCCCAATTGTTTGACATCATAGAAAAGCGCCACTGCTGACATAAGGAAGCGTTCGGCATTATTAAAGAAAGGGCGCATGGCTACGCTGGAGTAGCCGCCAAGCAAACTACATCGTTGACCGAGCCCGCTGTGTAAAGCGCCATCGTTGCGGCAGTTGACAAAGCGGTGTCCAAGGTTCAACAGCCTTCGCTAGCTGACCCAGCTTTTGCTTCGCTTATAGCAGCGGCTGTGGAGAAAGTTGTGTCCTCAGTGGTGACTCAGTTAACAGCTAGCATCACGGAGTGTGTGTCCCGGACGGTTGTGGCTCAGATGGCGCCATTCCTGCCGCTGCCTCTGGCCACGTTCAATTCTTCAAATACCATTCCACAGGTGCCCTCTGTTGCGGACAGTTTCTTACCCCCAGCAGAGTGTTCTGCCCCCAGTTCCGCTAACGAAGTACCGGTTGTCACACCTCCAAGAGATGAACCCGAGCAGCTTCCTTATTCAGATGCAGGCTCCTCGTCTTATCCCAAAACTGGCTCGGAGTGCTTACCTCCAGCTTCACCCTCTTCAGACTCGGACATGGAATGTCAAAGTTGGCCTCTAGGTTCAATCTCTCATTCCAGTAAACGATCGGGCTCTCCAGGTACTGGGTCCCTAGGCACTCAACCGAAACCAAAGAACAAGAAAAATAAACCGCGAACAGTGATCAAAGAAAGCACCTTAGACGCTGCAGTTGCAGCGGCGGGTCTCTCCGAGTCATAGGTTCCCTTAAAGTCCTCCAATGGAACTGCAGATCTGTAACAGCCGGATTCGCGGACTTGCTTTGTCTAAGCTCCCAGTTCAATCCAGATCTAATTTTGCTTCAGCAAACCTGGCTCAATAGCAATCAAAGCTTTAGCTTATGTAATTACCACACGTTCAGACTAGACAGACTTTCACGAGGGGCTGGCCTCTTGATTTTAGTTTCAACAAAATTCGCTCATAAGGCCAAAGTATCCTTCCAGCTTCGAAGATCAGATTGTGAAGTTTTGGTATTGGAGATCAGACTTCCTAGTTGTCTTCCGATCTCTGTGGCGAACGTTTACTTTCCACTTGAGGTTATTGATTCAGAACCCCTAGATCGCGCTCTTGCTGCGGCTGTACCTCCTGTTGTTGTTGCGGGAGACTTTAATTCCCACCATATTTCTTGGGGTTACCGAACGGATTCCTGCGGTCTTCGCTTGTTAGATTGAATTACGGACAACAACTTGGCATGCATAAATTCGGTTTCTCCTACCTACATACAGGGACTAACTCGATCGGTTTTAGATTTAACTATTTGTTCTAGGGGTGTTAGATTTTCTTCATGGTCTACTGTTGACAGCGGGACTAGCAGTGACCACATTCCAATATAGTTTAATATTCAGTGCCCTGTTCGCTCTCTCGTCAGGCGAAGTTGCACTTTTGTAGGTTATAAGAAATTCCAAATCTCTCTGAAGGAGGCCACATCTTCTCTGTCCGCAGAAGACACAACTGAACAGGTGACGGGTCTTTGTGCTGCCCTAACCACTTCGGCACAGTCCTCGTTATTTGAAGTACGATCTAGGGGAGCTGTGTCACCGAGCCCCTGGTGGAATGAAGAATGTACACGCTGCTTTAGACGCAGGAAGGCAGCCTTGAAGAAGATTTGCTATAACCATTGCCCGCTGAACTGGAGCAATTATAAGTATCATTCCGCGATGTTCAAACGAGCAGTTTCTAATGCCAAACAGGCCTATGACTGTCACCGCTGCTCAATTCTTTCTGAACCCACTAATAAGCGGGCCCTTTTTCGTTTTCTTCGGTCAAGGAAAGTGTTTTCCCAATCTGAAAATTCAGACTCTATAGTAGTATCTTCCAGTGAAATCTCCGAGACTCTAGAGCTGATTGCTAGGGGTCTGCAAATTCGTTTTTCGTCTTCTCTAGCTACCTCGTCTCCTCCATTTATAGTCGTAGAGGACTTCGCGGAAATTAAGCATGCGGAGCTTTTTGATGCTATGTCGAAAATGCCAGCTGCGGCCCCTGGTCCGGATCATATTACTAGTGAAATGTTAAAACTACTATACGATCAGGCACTGGATGACTTGCTGAGTATGATTAATTATTCTCTCAGAAATGCATGGATACCCGATGGGTGGCGGATAGTAAAATACTTCCTATACCGAAGAAAGTTGGTCAGGGCTTCGCTGTTGATAACATCAGGCCTATCTCTCTGACTTCTAACGTAGTAAAACTAATTGAGCGGATTTTGCTTCACCGAATTATGGAATTTTTGACTGAGTATAATATCTTCAGCCCAAGTCAAATTGGATTTCGCCCAGGTTGTTCTATTTGGAGTGCTCACATCGACCTTGAACGTCGTATAAAACTTGCCCGTCGAAATAAACAGGTTGCGGCTCTAGTGACCTTGGATATAGCAAAAGCATACGACAGCGTGGAGTACCCGGTGTTATTGTCTCGCTTACAGAAATTAAATTTCCCGAGATACATTATAGCATGGCTGTGTGAATTCCTAAAGGAGAGACAGTTCTTGTGTGTAAGGGGTAACATTTGTTCCTCTCGGCACTCCAAGAAAAGAGGTGTACCACAGGGAGCTGTCCTTTCGCCGGTTCTTTTTAACATCCTGTTAAGCTCGGTCCCTTTGGTTTCGGTTGTCCAGACTTATGTTTATGCCGACGATATCGCGTTTTTCGCGTCTGCTTCTGACATACACGAACTGTATGTATTAATGCAGTCGTATCTGAATACTTTAGATTCCTGATTAGACAGCATCTCTCTCACTATAAATGCCAGGAAATGCTCTGTGCTAGCTTTTCAGTCCAAGGGTTAAGGCTTGGGCGAGTTGGTGCATGATTATAAAAGGGGAACAGCGCAAACTCAGACAAGACACAAGAAGAAGGAGGTGACAAACACGAGCGCTGACTTACAACTGAGGTTTACTCCTTGGCTTTTCACATATCTATGCCAATAGTCAAAAGCACAAGAAAAACAGAAAATTTCACGATAGAAGGAGATACGAAGCCGCTCGTCACGCTTCACCGACGCCATGTGCCACAAACACTAGCTGTACTATTAAGGGACAGATAATTATTCTCTTTCTGCGAGAGGGACAAGGAAGGAACGCTAACACATTTATCTTTTCTGCGCAATATTTCTGCGGCTTCAATTATTTCTCTTGTTATTTTATCTTTGTGTCCTGAAATGACCTGCGTTTTTTTAAATATTGGGGCGCAGTCGCGACAATCCCGACAGTGGACACCTAAGTGGTCACAAATCGCCGTATGTACGTTACAGTTATGTTCTTTTAATCTTTCATTTAGGCATCGTCCAGTTTGGCCTACGTACGTTTTCCCACAAGACAGCGGAACGGAATAGAGGACGCCTTTAACACATTCAACAAACCGGTTTTCGTGCTTTACGGAGCAATACTGCACTGTTCTTTTGGTTTTGTTTACTCTAGAACACATGGAGGAAAGCTTGTTGGGAGCTGAAAATACAACATTTACGCTAGCTCTTTTTCCTATCTTTTTCAAATTGTGCGCTTTACGGTGCATGTAAGGAATAACAGTAAGTTTGTCACGTTTGTAAGTTTCTATATCTGCTTCACTGTCTCGTCCCTCTCTTTTTAACCCCTGCATCGTTGATTCTGCTATCGAGGCCAATCGCTGCTGTGGGTATCTCGCTATCAGAAGCGGATCAACCTGCTTACGAAAGCTTTCTTGTATCGAGTGGAAACAGGACTTCTTAAGGGCATTTTTAAAACACATTGTTACGATAGACCTTTTCACGAGTTTAGAATGGGATAAGTCAAAAGGTAGAAGCTATTTGCTGGCTCGTGGTTCGTACGCCCAGCAGATGTGATTGTGCGAAAAATGAAGCTTAAGATCTAAAAACCGGATAGTTCTGTCAACGGGAATTTCAAAAGTTAAAACCAAAGGTTTAAAACAATGACGGAAATGATGTAACACCTGGAACATCAACGATCCAAGACCTGCTTCGTCGGTGTTAAAAACTACTAAAAATCGTCGAGTCGACATAACGAAAAATTTTGCTTACTTGTGGAATCTTCAATTGGTCATGCAAATTGCGGTCGAGGTACGCTAAAAGAGGTCACTTAAAATTGGTGCGATGCAGGATCCGATACAGATTCTGTTAGACTGAATATAAAGCTTATCGTCCCAAGTTGCGAAAGTTGAGTTTAGGTACACCGTCAACAAATCTAAAAATCCTTGTACTGACACACCTGTACTATTTTGAAACGCGACGGAACCGTACTTGTCAATGCATTCCTCAACACAAAGCAACAGTTCACGATGTGGCAAAGAGTAATATAAATCTTTTACATCGAAAGAGCATGCCATATAGCTTTTGTCATTACATTTCTTTAAAGACTCAATGACTTCATCCGAATTCCGCACAAGGAACGGGTCTTCGACTCTTAAGAGGTTAAAAAGAGACTCTGCATCTGCAAGTATGCAGATGCAGAGGTTAAAAAGAGAGGGACGAGACAGTGAAGCAGATATAGAAACTTACAAACGTGACAAACTTACTGTTATTCTTTACATGCACCGCAAAGCGCACAATTTGAAAAAGATGGGAAAAAGAGCTAGCGTAAATGTTCTGTTTTCCGCTCCCAACAAGCTTTCCTCCATGTGTTCTAGAGTAAACAAAACCAAAAGAACAGTGCAGTCTTGCTCCTTAAAGCACGAAAACCGGTTTGTTGAATGTGTTAAGGTCGTCGTCTATTCCGTTCCGCTGTCTTGTGGGAAAACGTACGTAGGCCAAACTGGACGATGCCTAAATGAAGGATTAAAAGAACATAACTATAACGGACATACGGTGATTAGTGACCACTTAGGTGTCGGGATTGTCGCGACTGCGCCCCAATATTTAAAAAAACGCAGGTCATTTCACGACACAAAGATAAAATAACAAGAGAAATATTTGAAGCCGCAGAAATATTGCGCAGAAAAGATAAATGTGTTAGCGTTCCTTCCTTGTCCCTCTCGCAGAAAGAGAATAATTATCTGTCCCTCAATAGTACAGCTAGTGTTTGTGGCACATGGCGTCGGTGAAGCGTGACGAGCGGCTTCGTATCTCCTTCTATCGTGAAATTTTCAGTTTTTCTTGTGCTTTTGACTATTGGCATATATATGTGAAAAGCCAAGGAATAAACCTCAGTTGTAAGTCAGCGCTCGTGTTTGTCACCTCCTTCTTCTTGTGTCTTGTCTGAGTTTGCGCTGTTCCCCTTTTATAATCATGCACCAACTCACCCAAGCCTGAACCCTTGCAAGCTTTATTTCTAGTACAATGGGCTCTTTTAATTGTTTCCTAGTGGACCCCTGACTTCTCGTCACTCTCTTCGCCATCGCTGTGTGCCGCGCACGTACCATTTCCTTCCACTAAGGACAAACCGGCTGCCTCCTGAGGTCTTGCTGCTTTTTCGTGGCTTTTGCCCATCACAAGACCACGGAGCAAGAATTTGCAAAATTCTTCAGTCTGAGTGGAATAGGCAAGCGCGGTTCTACCGAGAGTGCCTGTATCTGCGTCTTCACGGACCGTCTGCACAGCCCCGGCCTAGCAGGAAGTGGCGGGAATTCAGAGTTCTGGCGGACTCAACGGCTGAGTGTTTGTGGTTGCAGACTCTTTCGGAACTGCGTGCTTCTGCGCGCACGGCTCCAACAGCCAGGAAGGACAACGTCAGAACCTTGGGCGACGTGACTCTTCCGGACCGCATCAACCGTGTTCTGGCTAGGGGACCAAAATTCGCCGTGGAACCAGACAGGACAGCGCCCGAGCTGCTCAGCTTGGTGCGGCGAGTGTCTGGTCTGGCTCCCAATGCTGAGGCCGACAGGTGCGTGTCTGAAGGAGTGGAGGCTCTCTTCAAGTGCAGAAAGAAGTGTGATGTACCAGTCAGGCAGACGGAGTCGTTTTTGAGGACCAACGCGCTATCCTTGCTACCCTCAGACAAAGAAGGGGGCTTTATTGTGTTGAAGGAAAGCCTGTTTAAGGAAAAAGCTGAACAAGCTATTTTACCAGCTTTCACTTTCAGAAATAATATTTCCCTGAAAAAAGTAAGAGCAGAGGCCAAAAAATTGTGTAAAAGGTTAAAGCTCGACGGCCTAGAAAAATCTATTGGAAAAAGCAGTCGTATGAGCCTGGAAATTTTTTTCAGTGCAAAAACACATGAAGTAGATATCCCTGTAAGGGTAATTGTATCCGAGAACAGTACTTGGCAAAAGTGCATTGCGTTGTTTTTGCAGAAGCATTTGAACCTCTTAAGAGTCGAAGACCCGTTCCTTGTGCGGAATTCGGATGAAGTCATGCAGTCTTTAAAGAAATGTAATGACAAAAACTATATGGCATGCTCTTTCGATGTAAAAGATTTATATTACTCTTTGCCACATCGTGAACTGTTGGTTTGTGTTGAGAAATGCATTGACAAGTACGGTTCCGTTGCGTTTCAAAATAGTACAGGTGTGTCAGTACAAGGATTTTTAGATTTGTTGACGGTGTACCTAAACTCAACTTTCGCAACTTAGGACGATAAGCTTTATATTCAGTCTAACAGAATCTGTATCGA
Source organism: Haemaphysalis longicornis (assembly GCF_048455015.1). NCBI lineage: Eukaryota > Metazoa > Arthropoda > Arachnida > Ixodida > Ixodidae > Haemaphysalis > Haemaphysalis longicornis. The sequence continues at coordinate 123,723,410 of NW_027526460.1, forward strand.
ATCCTGCATCGCACCAATTTTAAGTGACCTCTTTTTAGCGTACCTCAACCGCAATTTGCATGACCAATTGAAGATTCCACAAGTAAGCAAAAGCTTTCGTTACGTCGACGACTTTTTAGTAGTTTTTAACACCGACGAAGCAGGTCTTGAATCGTTGATTTCCAGGTGTTAGATCATTTCCGTCATTGTTTTAAACCTTTGGTTTTAACTTTTGAAATTCCCGTTGACAGAACTATCCGGTTTTTAGATCTTAAGCTTCATTTTTCGCACAATCACATCTGCTGGGCGTACGAACCACGAGCCAGCAAACCGCTTCTACCTTTTGACTCATCCTATTCTAAACTCGTGAAAAGGTCTATCGTAACAATGTGTTTTAAAAATGCCCTTAATTCCTGTTTCCACTCGATACAAGAAAGCTTTCGTAAGCAGGTTGATCCGCTTCTGATAGCGAGGTACCCACAGCAGCTATTGGCCTCGATAGCAGAATCAATAATGCAAAGGTTAAAAAGAGAGGGACGAGACAGTGAAGCAGATGTAGAAACTAACAAACGTGACAAACTTACTGTTATTCCTTACATGCACCGGATAGCGCACAATTTGAGAAAGATAGGAAAAAGAGCTAGCGTAAATGTTGTGTTTTCGCTCCCAACAAGCTTTCGTCCATGTGTTCTAGAGTAAACAAAAGCAAAAGAACAGTGCAGTATGGCTCTGTAAAGCGCGAAAACCGGTTTGTTGAATGTGTTAAAGGCGTCGTCTATTCCGTTCCGCTGTCTTGTGGGAAAACGTACGTAGGCCAAACTGGACGATGCCTAAATGAAAGATTAAAAGAACACAACTATAACGTACATATGGCGATTAGTGGCCACTTAGGTGTCCACTGTCGGGATTGTCGTGACTGCGCCCCAATATTTCAAAGAACGCAGGTCATTTCACGACACAAAGATAAAATAACAAGAGAAATATTTGAAGCCGCAGAAATATTGCGCAGAAAAGATAAATGTGTTAGCGTTCCTTCCTTTTCCCTCTCGCAGAGAGATTAATATCTGTCCCTCAATAGTACAGCTAGTGTTTGTGGCACATAGCGTCGGTGAAGCATGACGAGCGGCTTCGTATCTCCTTCTATCGTGAAATTTTCAGTTTTTCTTGTGCTTTTGACTATTGGCATATATATGTGAAAAGCCATGGAATAAACCTCAGTTGTAAGTCAGCGCTCGTGTTTGTCACCTCCTTCTTCTTGTGTCTTGTCTGAGTTTGCGCTGTTCCCCTTTTATAGTTTCAGTCCAATTTTTCCTTTAACATCACTCTCTGTTACCGTCAGCACATCATACCCCAGGTTGATTCTTTAAAATACCTTGGTGTAGTATACACCAGCCAGCTTGACTGGAGTCCAGATATAGAGCGTATAGCTACTAAAGGAGCACGTGCTGTTGGCATATCGAGGCGCCTCAGTCATAGAAAGAGGGGAATGCGCCGTGAATCTCATCTGATGATATGTACGTGCGGCATATTTTAGAGTTCGGCTGTGTTTCATTCTCGGGTGCTGCTACGTAAAAGCTCCATCGCCTAGTTCTTCTGGAACGCCAGGCTCTGCGCTGCTGTTTAGGGCTACCTAAACATGCAGCTAATGCGTTACTTTATTTGGAAGCCCGAGTTCCCCCTCTGATACACCGATTTCAAATACTTACTTTCGAGACTTTCTTGAGAGCCTATGGTGCGGGGGTTGGCAGGGCACAATTTATCTTTGTAGCTGAGCCAGCTGTGTTTCTGGCGGCCCAGTGGCCCAGGTCATATCGACCGCAAGTTACTCTAGCACAAAGCTTGGTGTCTCCATTAGGGGTTGCGCTCAATAACATACTTCCATCTCTTGATAGGGGTCATACGATAACGGTCAACTTCCGGAACATTTTTCCCCAAAATTCTAAAATGCTACCTGCCAGACTGCTCAATGGTATCCTAGAAGATCATTTGACCTCAATTCAGCAAGGTACTCTCATTTATACAGATGCTTCTCAACGAGATGAAAAATCCGGAATAGGTATAGTTTCCCCTTCCTTAAATTGGTACTTTTCAGTTCGTCTGCTGGACTTTACCCCAATATTCTATGCAGAATTCTTGGCAATTGTGTTGGCACTACGAAAGCTTGACATAGCGGTATCGTCTCCACTCATAATTACAGATTCCCTATCCGTAGGCTTAGCCCTTTCTTCTCCGAAAGACTCACCTCTTCTACGGACGTTTCGATCACTTCTGCCACCTTCTGCAGAAGTTGACCTTCTTTGGGTCCCTGGGCATGCGGGAATCCCCTTTAATGAAACCGCAGATTCTCTGGCAAGGGTAGCACTCTCCGGGCCTGTTGTCGATGTCATTGGGACTACGCCTCTATTAGCCGCCGCAAGGTTCCGTAGATTGTTGAAACTGCAAAGGCAGCACGAATCAGTCCTATTGTCGTTGCGAGATTTTTGTCATCTAAAATTCTCCTGGAAACCTAATTGGTGCCCCTCACGCGACCTGGAGGTGATAGTAACGAGCCTTCGATGTCGTGTGCCCCAGTTGAATAGATTCCTCCACAGGTCTCGTCTGGCGCAGTCTGCCATGTGCAGTTACTGTAATGAAGAAGAGTCTCTCGACCATTTCCTTTTGTCCTGTCGACGATTTTCAAACCTCAGACGTCAGCTCCTTGAGGTGCTGCTTCATCGCCTGGGGTTGGCATTATCAGTGCCGGCTCTTTTATCATTTGGGGCTTCAGAAACTGGATATGGCCGCCGGGATGTTTGTTCTGCTCTTCTGCGCTTCATAGAAAATTCCAAAAGATTCACAACCTAATTCGTTTCTTATACTGCAACCTCACCAGAGCCCTCCAAACGTATCCATTGCCATTTTTTTAAATTATTATTATTCTCCTCCTCCTCCTCCTCCTGCTCCTCCTGCTTCTTCTTCTTCTTCTTCTTCTGCTTCTTTCTTTCTTTCTTTATTTATTTATTATGTTGTTTCAATATTGACTAATTTCCAATCTCGATTCCTCAAACACAAGAAGAAAAAAAGCTTCCAAAATTTTCAAACTTATCCTCGAATCATCCACCTAGGCAGCAATCTCATTCGAATTAGCGACTGATGTTTGGCCGATCCCCTGATTGGGTATGCGCCAAAATAGTGGGGGAACAACAGCAACAGAGCTCCTCATGTGACGACGTGTGAAACTCGTTGAAGTTTGTCGAGGAATTTATTATCTCGTACATCTGGCTCGGTTTTGTGATGTCGTACCTTTTGAATTTCAATTCATAGTAGGTACAGATCATAACACGAGTGAGTTCATCTTGATATTCTACGTTGGTGGCATATTCCTCATCCAGGGAGTCTGTGTCAATAAACGGTTCGATGTCTTCATTCAGCAATCTCAATATAAATTCTGTTCTTCGCAACTGGCCCATGAATTCCTTCAACACATCGCATACCTCCCTTGTCATTGCGGTCAACCCCAAAGTTGCTTTTCCGTCTTTGCATAGTTCTGGAGCAAATATCCTCTCTGTTTCCCTTTTTATCTTCAGCTTCTGAACGTGCATCTCAGACATATCAAAACTCAGATCGTGTTGCAGACGAAGCACGTCTTTTGTTCCGCGATGCGCTGCGGCACTCCCCTCATCGTTTTTTTGGAATCGCTGCCCATTGAGGGAAATCGTCGAAGGTGAGGATCCACCATCGTAGAGTCCGCCCATCGCCTCGGTCACTTCTGGGTACCAGCACCGGTTCAGGCCATCACACCAGTCCGTCGTCGGTATCAAGGGGTCCGTCCTCCTTCTAATAGGCCAAATTTCAGATGACTCCGAATCGCAGAGGGCCTTCTTCCTGGGCTTATCGGCACCATATAAAACAAAGAGGAGAGACCAAGGGCTGAGACGTCCCAGTGATGCGGTGGTCTTCTATTTTACAAAGATGGCGAATGAAGGAACATGAAGCAGTTCGAGCCAGAGCTGCTCACGTGACGACAGGCACCGAGGATGATAACCTCATTAGTGCCCTGATAATGATTTTAAAGTTTCTACAGCAACATTAGATCAGTAACAAACACTGTCCGGGTATTTTTCCCTCGGCACTTGTCACACTTCTACTATTTTTGGGCCTTGTGCTCGAGTCCGAGCCATGCTCAAATATCAGTCTCTGATATCATTGTCCATTTTCCCATCTCTGTCCCATGATTTCTTTTCTATTCTCGCCACCAGTTTTCTTTACCAAGTCAATGTTTGCATGCAAAAGCTGCTTTGCATTCTTAAGCTTACATGTGTTGTTTGCAGCCACGTACAGTCGAACTGCACAGTAATGAATCTGCCAGGGAAGGCCGAAAAATTCCCTTTTGCGGGAATTTCGTTGCCGCATGAATGAAACATAAATGACAGGAAAATTTCCTGCAAACCGAATGTTTATTTCTGAACGTTGGTTATAACACTTTGCGAGCCTTACCTTGCAGTAATGCCACAGCTCAACTTTCACACTACAGATACTGCTTCATTGCTATTCGTGCGCACCTACAAACGACCAAATCGTGCCAAACGCATTCAAAACATCCTGTGGGTTCCCTTTCTCAGCGTGTTTTTCTCCATGGTCCTCGGCACCGTGTATGTCCAAACATCAAGCGAAGTCCAGCTTCTGTTGACGAACTTTACCTGACAGTGTTACCTCGTTCTAATGCTGCCCACAAAACTGAGCACCGCTTTTTTGACGTCCAGAAAGGCCACAGCTGTCACTGTTTTGTTTTGTGCACGTGTGCCAGTAAAGAGTAGTGTCTGCTTTTCAAAACAGTAGAGCGAGCTGCAGACGGTTGCAAACTTGGCACTATCCTCCGTTTATCCACTTAATCAATGATGGCCGCCTTATCTTGTAGATACAAACTTCCGCTCTTGATTGAGAGCAAGTGTGCCGATTGCTGCGCACATTGAACGCATTCATGCTTTTTAGCGGTAGCTGGCTATAAATGTCGTAGCCCAAGCCGAAGCAAAGACAAGCCATGGATCACCATGTGTCGTCCCCTGGTGGTGCTCTGTGAGGCTGCCTCCACGGCTACCTGTTGCATGGCCATTTATGTGAATGAATATTGCGGCAGCAAAGCAAGCGTGCTGCGGCACTCCACGCACTTTCAGTGGGAAAAAATGCATTTGAGCACTTTTTGGGCACTCTTAGCATCAAACGGGTAGATAAATTGCCAACTGGACTTGCAGCGAATTTCGTTAACGCAGTATTGCTTTCCCAAAACATGTTGCTGCGAGATGTGAATACATGGGCTTCTATGGATGTTCTCCGGGGATCCAAAAATATTTTTACTAGCTGGATTTATTTATCGCAGGGTTTGACTGTACCATTTTAGTTGTCTCCAAATCATCTCTAAAGTATTGTATTCACAGGGATGTGATTGCAACCTTAAAAGATCATGACGGGTGCTTTGGCAAGGGTGTCAATTTTTTATCCGGTACACTTTTGCTTATTCTCATGCACAAGCTCCAGCAGCTCACCGTTTACCTCGTCAGTAGAAAGAAGAAAAATGTCCTTGTTTTGCAACCACATCTGATTATCAACTTTTCTATTTGATAGCAATGGGATGTTTTCAAGCCAAACACTGTGATAACTGGCATTGTCCATGACAATATCACTTGCCAGTTTACTATTCAGCAATAACTATTTGGTAAACCACATTTCAGAATCGTGGCCATTGATTTCTGAATGGTAATTTCATAGAGGCCTTTGTGGAAGAAAAACGAGGCGTGCTCCATTCACGAAGCCTTTCTCGCTGCCTGCTTGGAGCATAATGAGGCAACCATCATTGCCAGATAGGGCTTTAACAGAACGTGCTGTTGGTACAGATAGTGCTTGAAGACGCGTTCTTTGCCGGAAAGCATCTTCCCCTTCCATAACATGGGTATCTTCATAGAACTTTTTTGTTTGTCATGTGGTTACCATGTCTCGTCTAAGTACACTGTCTTGCAGTTAAAATAAAATGCACATTTGATATCACTGTTCATTTTATTCTGTACATATTAGCGAAAGTCTCCCTTTAGGTGTCCTTAGCCATCACTGAAGGGATGTGACGTTTCAAGTTAGGCAATTCAAAGCAATAAGCCTTTAGCCATGCACTGAAGGTGCCTCAAAACACTGTCGTTCTTAGATGCTACTGCAGTCCTCCGATATTAAGGCCAACCTCCATGGAACAAAAAACTGGCAGAGGAACAAACGAAGCCAAGGGGTGGGTGTGTGTTCACCGGCGTTCTGCTGGTGTGTTCACTGGCGTGTTCACCAACAAGAGGCAAATTTTGGGCGGGCAGCCTTCGCTGCCCACCTTTCCTTTATGAGGTGGCCTTTACTCAGTGACGTGTAACAAACAAGCATTTAGTTAACGGTACGATTTTGCTTCTGCATGGTCCACAGGTACTTTTTGCACCACCCCACAGTGTTCTGCCTTTTAAAGAGTGCAGAGTTCTGTTTCCTCTTCCGAAAAGCGTAGCCAGTGTCGTTTAGCAGTCAGTGCACACTCCCTTCAGGCATCTGCATGTCGGTTCACCACACTCATCCTTAGCAATTTTTCCTGACATATGCAGCTCGTTACGAGGGATGTACTGATGCACTTTGCATTTGAGAGCACCGAACCAAGCATGAGCTGTCATACAGCAGCATTCTCGTCCTCCGTGCTTCTGCGCTCCTTGAAGCGAGGTGTTCGCTTTGAAGGTAGCAGTGGACCACAAAAAGCCCCTGCTTTTATTCTGCTCAGAGCACATGCACATTTACGCCAGTCAGTTTGCTCACTCGTGTGCGGCAACGATGGTGACCTCCAGAAGGGCACGCATGGCTGGAAAATATTTCTTTCACCTCCTTAGATAGCTATTTATTGTTGAAATCTCTCACCAGCTTCTGTCGTGAGTTGGGCAGAAGAGCAAAAAAAAGGACGAGCCCTCATAGGAAGATAGACTCCATTTTCACTTTGAGGTGCATGTAAAGGGTGCGACATAGTATGAGTATGTCCCTGGTGTATTGCTGTGTCCCCCTTGAAATAGCTTCGTGTAGAAAATGAGGCAATGTTCTTTTTGACAGCGGAGCAGTTTAAGCTTGCGATCCATCCGTGCCTGGCAGCGCGCAACACTCAGTGCAACAAAGTAGAGAGGAGGAAAATGCTAGACAATAAGTGTCACAGTTTGCAACTGTGGCGCGTTTCATGGCTTTGTTCTCAGCATTGGTCAACAAAGCTTCCAGTTTGGTAACAAGGCCAAAAGCCTCATGGCCACTTGGACAAAGCTGTGTGGGCCAAGGAACTTGCATGAATGTTGTCAGGACCTGTGGTGGGCCGCTTGCATCCATTAGTAGTCTTCTGCTTTGCTAGAACAGCAGCAGCCTTGTTGTCTGGTAATGTGTCTGCAGCTGAGGAATGTGGGCTTGCTTGGTCCAAAGTGGACCAAGACTGGTAGTTGCATCAACAAATGATTGCAGGTGGCGAATGCTCAATGTTCTTGACCCCATGGCCATTTCTTTGAATGTGCAAAGCTGGAGCAACTGTTCGCAGATTTGGTAGGGAATGGCTGTAGTGCTATATTAATCCAAAAAAGCTTTGCAGCTCCTTCATGTTTTTGTTGTGGTAGGAGCATGTTGAACAGGAGGCACCTTGCCCAGGGGGCGTGACAGCCCTCCCAACATAGGCTCGCCATCCTTGATTAGGTAGCGCTGGCATTTATCAGCTGTGTCTGCTTAAAGTGTAGAATTTGAAAGAAAAAATAACTAGTGTGGGTGGAAGCTGCAATGGTACCTGGTGATTTTCTTCCAAGTACTATTTGCAGGCAGCTCTTCAGCGGATCTGAGTTACTGCATTGGTAAACAGGCTAAGAGCGACTTCCTCTGTTTTCACCAACGATGCATGCTCTCTAGGACGCCAATTTCCACCAACAGTGCAGTTTCCTGTCCCGCCTCTACTATGACTTTCAAGAGCTGCAACACAGTGGCAATTATGACCCGCCATTGTGCTGGTCGCATGAAGTAAATAATCAGATCTGAGAAAGAAAATTTTGCCGCAGTTAGTACGAGCACTCCAACAAAAAAAGTAAAATGACGTCCCGACTTTTTTTTACAAGCTATACAACTACTACTGGCTTGAAGCGGCTACTGCTGGCTCAACTCGTTGTGGTTGAAGGCGTCTACTGCCATGGCGTCTGCTGTATTGCGAGCTATTCAATACACTTAAAGCTGGCGAAACTTGGTAATTATATCTGCGACCTGCATTTATGGACAATTTTGTTTTATTCTGAAATATTTTTGTAATTTTTTTGTTACACTTCCAAACAGTGTTGTCAGGCTCTTGGAAGCTTGGAAATGGTTGAAAGGTGGAAACTGGAAGTGTCACACAAAATCGCCAAATTGCTAGAGATTGTATTCTCTGAAAAGTTTAGCGAGTGATTTCTTCGTTTGGCAACTCTGCAAACCGCAATGTCAGTGCATGCTGTGCAAAAAAAAACACCGCCGTGTGTCGTCTGCCCCGTTGCAACCCAATTCTTGGCCGTAGCGTCAACAGGTATAATATTAATCGCACTCACATTATGTGGGAACGTTCTTCTCCCGAGAACTTTGCATCACCTCAGAATGAAACCGCCTCTGGGAACGAAAGCGACCCGGTACGCAAGAGCCCGACGCTGCAGTCGCCTGCAATCAGGCATGTCGACACAAGTTGAGTACAGAAACCAAATAATGGTTTTGAAGAAATGGTATCCGCGTTCACCGATTTAGATACGATGGTGGTGTAGCACCTAGCGCATGCAATGCTGTTTCGTGAGCTGTCCCGTGCTCCCACACATAAGTGGGCACAAACGCTAGCGAATCGCAAGCGCCGTTTGGAACAAATCACTTGTGTTTGGCTTCCGCATGGCAAAATTTTTGGCAACAATGCTTCTACTGTCCTTGAACAGGTGGAAGACTTGTAGGGGCGATTGACTTTCACTAGCATGTGCACGCAACTTGGTCTATCACGACTTGCACGTGTACGTGGGGTCCGAAGTTTTTAGCGCTCTGCATAGTCGTGGAAAGATTTAAGTTGTGTTTGGAGATAGGTAGGTCGTAGGGTGCTTGCTTCACGGAACAGTATTTGGCATTGAAACATCGAACAGCTCTTGCTGTTGTCATGTGCTGTGCTCCATCGGGCGCCAGCGTGGCCAAGTACCGCCATCTTGTGGAGCCCGACGTAACACAAGCTCTGCGGCACCTGCATGGTGGCGCACATGCAGGGTTGCTTACATGCATGCCACACCAGTGAATGCAATATATACTGAGCTTCGAATATAAAGCGGGGTCTGAATTGTAAACTACAGAGTTTGGATAAAAACCTCGCCTTATATATTTGAATAAATACGGTATTTGTGTATGATTCAAGGATAAAAAGCAATGTGCCTATTTCAGTTTGATTAGTGTTATGCGAGTACAAAATCATTAACCTGCCCTATAGTGAGCATTAGACGTTATGGACGTGTCATCACGTCTGACGCATTTTCTAACCTTATAAAGCCAGGAGAATAGCCATTCTGTTATCTGCAAGGCGTGTTTGATAAGTTTTTATAAAGTTCTTTCTTTTGCAGGTTTCATTCTCCAACAAAGAAGTGGTGTGAAAGGAAGAAAATGGAGACTGTAGATCGTCAAAGGTCTACTATAAACACTCATTGTGATAGTCGCAACAAAGTTCACAGCACATTTCATTCTTAGAGGCACTCATTGAAGTGTTGGCTGCGGGGGTTATCAGCCAGTGGTGGCATCACTATAGAATCACTCAAGATGTCTACCGAGCATCTAGAATGTGCTGGTGAGTGTAGTGCAGAGGTCCTTCTAAGTTGCTTTCAGGACTGCAAGGGGTCGTCCAAAAATCCAATGGAACATTTACAAGACAAGTATGCTAGAACTATTTCTCCCAGTCATAGCTGTACTACAGGGAAGACAGTTCTGGATCCCGTTGAGAAACGAAAAGCAGCAAGCAACTGCAGCTTGCCTTTCCCATTGGGCCCACGGAGTGTGTTGCCACTGTGAGTCCTCTAAAACTCGCAAGCGAGCTTCAAAGTGTTGTCATAAACTCAGTAGATATTTGTACGTGCACTATTCATGCCTCGTTAGGGTCACCACTGAAATCTAGCGTGGAACGAGGAACCACAGGCGGGTGCTCCACAGGTTCCAGGCACACTGGTGCTGAGGACTAGGACGCAACAGATCTTACTGCCAATGGTGACCACGTTTCTATGCGGGCACTACGAAATAAATTCTGCACCCTAGGGCTGATGAGGGCTCGGAAGACTGTAGGCTCACTGATGCCGAGGGCATGGATGCTCTGAATATTACTTCGGGTGGTGGTCGCATCTCTAAGACATTGCTCTAAAAACAAGGCTTGAGCGAAAGCTCCGCTCCCAGTTCTGAAGCCTCTTCCATGCTCAACTCGAAGAAACTGAATGCCTTGCATGAGATCGCAGAAGTGCACCTTCTGCCAAAAGGCTGTCTGCAACAAGGTGCCCAAGACGCATATGCAGACGCACAGTGGGGAAAAGCCGTACTCATGCCCCATGTGCCCGGAGAAGTTTGCAAACTCAAACAATGTCAACATTCACAGGCGTACACAGACGGGAAAGAAACCGTACTTGGGTAAAGTGTATGAGAAAATTTTCTCAATGGAGGAATATGCATCGGCACATTCTCGTCACTGGCGAGAGGCCCCATGCATGCAAATTTTGAGAAAGATTCGCCCAGCACCTGACTTCGGCGGCACCTCCACTTGCACACAGGAGAATAGCTGTTTTTCTTAAAGCTTGTGCCCAGGTAGTAGGAGGCATTGTAACATCACGGAAAGAAGCACAGGAGGGAGGGAGTATAGTTCAAAGTGTTAAAAGTGGCATTAGCAGTGTGTATATGAGTGAGCAGTGTCGGCGTATAAACATTACTGCTGAAGTTTTGTGCATTCACCCCGTGTTTGTGTGCTACCATGGAGTCTCTTTTGAAGCTTCATGACTGGTCTGTGAAGGTCACAGGGAGGGGTGTGGGGTAAAATACTGATTGATTGATTGATTGATTGATTGGGGGGGTTTAACGCGCCGACGCAACGCAGGCGATGAGGCGCGCCGTAGTGGAGGGCTCCGGATTAATTTTGACCACCTGGGGATCTTTAACGTGCGCCGAAATCTCGTACACACGGGCGTTTTTGCTCTCCGCCTCCATCAGAAAAGCGGGGGTAAAATACTGCTGTGGTTCAAGAATGTTTTGTGTTTAGAGTATTTGTGCATAAGTGATGCAAAATATAGACGCTTTTCATACTTTTTTGTTTCAAGATATCGTGACATTTCATGGGTTCAGAAAATTTTCCTGCAGCATGCAACTGGAGACCAAAGCCGATTTCAGCTGGTTGAACCCTGCACCAGAAGCTGTACAGCTGCCCCAAAAAGTAAACAGAGCAAGGTTTCATAGAATTAGAATAATTGCTATTTTATGCGGCTGCCAGCAGAAGCAGAGTATGTGCGGCTTGAATTTGTTGTTGAATGACCTTCTTGAAAAGTGACTTGGAGGCTGCTGGCTAGGCACATGATGTAGAGATCATCTCAAAATCTCCAACCCGAGCTCCGTTTAATTTTTAGAGCACTTGTACACCAACTAGCGGTGTTTTTGAAATATTGGAATCCGGTCACATTTAACTCTCGAACATTGTTTTTGGGAAATAGAAACCAAAGAACATGATGTTGCCGTGGAAATACATTACATTTGCCATTGCGTTAGATCTGCCCGTTCCAGGACAGTGGCTGAGAAGGTGCATGTAGTGTGCCAGGAGCGTTCAACAAGGTTGTGCTGTTTACTATACTCGTGGAAATCTTTTCTTGGCATTTCTTAGCAGGGTGCGGAGTCAGTGGCTTCGGCATGCGTCTCCGGAGGGGGGTGGGAAATCGCCTTTCTTGAAATTCCACTTTAGTTTGGCCATACTGCTAAAAAGTTTCCCATCGTGACCCTATCTATGGACGTGCGCTCCCGCCCTCCCTGGGAAAAGTTCTGTCGACGCCCATGGGGTTGGAGCACTGACTTCATTGGCGTTTCCCTAGGGGGAACATTGAGTAATAAGTTGTATGGTGAGTAATGCCACTGCAGTTTCCATCACAGCAGGTGTGCCTACACTTGTAGGCATTCGGTATTTGCGATACCAGGGACCGGAGCAGCTGTTGGTTGGACCCACATACGCTTTAGTGTGCTTGGCCTTGCCATGTGCGGGAAAAAGAGTATCCTGTTAGCTCAGCCAAAGCCAGGGTAGTTAAGGACCTTCACAGGCTCCTGGCAGTGGCAACATGCCACTTTGGTCCCCGCTTTTCGTAGACGGTTCTTTCAGTCTGACCCGCCCTGGGGGGTATCACCCAGTCGCCTTTTCCTGTCCTCTCAATCCTTCCTCTTTCCTATCTTTCCTTACCCTGTACTCGCATCGCCTTCGTTTTTTTGTACGCTTTTCCAGGCGGCGAGAGTTAACGCTGTGCAAAACATCTCGATTCCAAGCATGGTTATTGTGGCAAGGGACGGTTATTGGGAGTCAAAGTCACGTTACCCTGTTGGGCTCGGTGGTGGGCGACTGGCCTTGCCACCGTGCATATGCTTTTTGTATGGCATCTTCCAACACCTCTGTCAATTCCCTCTTAAAAGAGGGTGCAGCGAAGGAGCCTTTGATTTTTGACTACTAAGAAGCAAAAACTATTTCCAGAATTTTACGTCATGCACCCAGAGAGTGAAATGCACAAACTCACTTTTTCTTGTGTCCGAGTGCCTGTCAAACCTAATCGAACACGCTACACACCAAATGGTGACCTGCTAATCGAAGTCAAGGGCAAAGCGCAATGCAACGAACTGCAAAGATTTAAATGGTGACGTCCTAGTAAGCATAGGTCCTCCCCGCTTGAACACTGTTCGTGGAGTGATCAGTCATGTGGACTTTCTTGACCTCCCTCAAAAAGACCTGGAAAGACTCCCCGAAAATAATGTTATCAAAATTCAGACGAACATCCGCTGCGAAAACAAGTAAATACGAACAAAGCATATTGTTCACATTTTTGGCACGGCAGTTGTCATGAAGACTGGAACTAGGGTATGCAAAAATACGAGTCAGACAATTACGTGTCACTATCCCGGGCCTGGGCTGCACGTTAGAAATTCGGACATGGTTCACCGAGGTGCAAAGGTAAGAGGATGTATTCAGGATGCAGCAAAGCTGACCACGCATTGAAAAGCTGCACTGCCCCACCCCACACACCAAGGAAAAAGCGTAGAATAAGGGAGAAAGTCGCGGGTTTTCTCCCCCAGCCCCGCGAGTTTCTCCCTTTCGCTCATAACATGAAGCGCCCTCTGTACGGCCTCTACCAAACACCGAAACGTGGGAGGAAATGTTCTCCCCTGCCGTCTGCGAGATGTCGTCGTCGCCGACACCCATAAGGAAACTTCTTCGTAGCACAGTAGCTATCGCCAATCGGGGGTACACTGCGACTATGAGCAACACCACCCCTGCAGTGCCTGCAGTGTGCTGCTTACTTGTCCTCTTTTTTTATAACCATGTGCTTGTCGCGCAAACGCATGGCTCGCCAGCCGGGTGTTCGGCGCACATTCTGTGGGCGCCGCTGTGTGGAAGTTTGTGGTAGTTTCTCCCTTTAGGGTGAAACAGGAATGTATCATTGATTGCTCACTTAGAGTTAGATTCTCCTTTTGACACGGAGGAGCGCGTTTCTCCCCCTGGGAGTAGAGGACGATTTCCCCATTTCGTCAGCTAAAGGAGGAGCGTTCCTCCCCTGGCGGCGCTACCCGAGCAAGGCTTGTTATATACGAGAAAAGCTTAGCGAGCTGTTCGATTTGAGGATTGAGGGAGTACAAATAGGTAGGTTAATGTGGTTGTGTCCACTTAAAATAACCAGGATATTACCGAGCACCAGTACTGCGGCGAGCAAGACATGACGCGCCATCTGTATGCGCGATTTCTTTAATTCGCCCCGGCGCTAATTCACTTTCAGCGCTAACGTGCCGCCGTTCACAGAGTAGAAGTCACAACTATTGCATTTAAAGTGCCGCCTTTATTTCGCACAGGCTTGTAACCCCGCCATGCCCCGACACACAGGAATACGAACATCCATTGCTGCCGTTTGAGAACAACTAGTTAGTCCCTCACCTTGATACGACTGATGCATCGACGTGCAGATCGTCTGCAATCGTGCCTGTCAGAGCAAAGGCGGCGAATGCCGTGCTAAAAATGGATCCGTAGCATCCGTTGGGGCGAGGCCGCCACCACACAAAAGAATGCCAAGATGACATTGCTCGCTATCTGCCGAGCTCGAAGTAAACCAATTGTAAACGTCGTAAATCTTTAAAAATGACCAATAGATGAATCTAAAAAAGGCGGAGTGGCAGCTAGAAGGATCACCATGAGGGGGCGCCTACGTCAACGCGTTTCCTCTATTAGTAATGTAGGCAACACTAAAGAGGTCGCACGGTGGCGGGTACAGATAGAGCTAGTCTGATATAGTACTAATATAGTCTGGTACAGATAGAGCTACTCTGATAGAGCTACTCTGATCTACTCTGCTCCTACCTCGCAGCGCGCCGCGGCCGCCGGCCAGCATTTTCAAATCGTGTTTGAACCTCCCGCGAAAATGTCGCGTCGTTCCGATTAGCCCCGCACAAGGGAGCAGCGAGCACGTTGTTGCAGATCGTGTTTGAACCTCCCGCACAAATGTCACGTGGTTCGGATTACGCCAGTATGGAACAGCGTCTGGGGAAAGTGTCAGGAGGAGGATGCTCCTTGGTGGCGACGCATGAGACACGTTTGAGGGAAAGGCAGTGAGAGAGATGATGCCGTACCCGCACGTGTCGAACGCCACCTCACCCTTGGCTAGCCGCTCCCCTCCGTTTTTGTTCTTTTGTCGCTGCTGCGTTCACTCACTCGGTTGCGCGGACATAAACGGACGCAGCTCCCGCGAAGCCCAGGTAACGGCTGCCAAAAGGTTTTCCCCTAAAACTACCGAAACTTGCCGTCACCGTTTTCGCTTCGCTACGTAGCTGCGAATCCCTTCCGGTTCCGGAGAACCTTTCCCAGTTCGAACGCAGGCGTAAGCCCATACTTCTTACCCAGCTTGGAAAGCCTTCCTAGCGACATTTTCGCCGGTGTCTTTCACGCCTAAGTATGTGCATTCACCGGTTGCCGGTTTATGCCTGCACGGTTTGCGGTTGGAAAAAGGGGAGAGTCCAGGATTCCTGCCCAAGCGCCTCTAGTTCCGAAAGCGGCCACCACGTGCCATAGTCGAATGGAATCCTCCCTACACGGCTGTTTTCCCTCATTCTTCTCGGGGCGGTAGCGGGGTTTGACCGGTTTGACTTGTCAACTGCGACGGCGCGGTCAACTCCTGCTCCTCAAGTTAATTGTTCGTCTGTGGCCGGGGAGACGCTTCAATGGAGTTCCCCCGGGACTATTGTGGGAGGGCAAGCGGATGCCTCAGAATAGTTGAAGCTTGAGCCTGTTGGTACACAACTTTCAGAGTAGAGTCCATTGCAACGAACGGGACGAAGCAAAGACGAGACAAACACAAGCGCTTTGTTCTTGTCTCGTCTTCGCTTCGTCCCGTTCATTGCGCTGCCCTCTACTCTGAAAGCGGATGCCCTCTGCGTTGGGATATTGATGGAGCTTGGGAAGGTTGTCCGCTGTGAAGTAACTCCCGACGACTACTAAATATACTGCTTATGTCTATCTACAACGCTATTTTCCAGCTTATCCCACATTTTATACCACCAGACGAAAACATTCGATAATAATTGTTTCTGACAGCTACAACCGTGCAACGACGTTTTCGAGTAAAAAAGCAGCCGCCGTAGCTTTTTCCCGAAGTTTGGTATTCGTGCCTGGCTTTTGCGAAAATTCAAATTGCAGGGACGCATGTAATTACGTAAGCAGAAAGCATGAAATTTCAAAACGCGTTCAAAAGTAGCTGCGAGGGATATTCCCGGCGCGTCACCTTAGCTACTTCAATGAAGTTCTGGAATTGATTCATTTTATGACATCATGACGTATCAATAATTAGTTTTGGAATTCCTTTGTCACTGTTCATTATTAACTTTCCGCACGATGCGAACTCACGGACACACCACTACACATAAAGACTTGTAACGAGTGCTTCAACTAAGGGCTTAACGTCCCTCTGAGTAAGATTCTACATGTTTATTTGTTTATTTACAAGTATCTCAGTTTCTTCGATGGGGCATTGAGTATAGGTAAGCTAACAAAGACACAAGTACAAGTTTTAGGGTGTGACAAGTAATGCGTGAAAGGGTCATATAAAAATAAACGCTAAACACGAGAAACACATACAACAAACCTACACATAAATGCGGATCTCATCTCGTGGCAGAACAAAAACTGAAATTCACTGCACGGATATCGCGTCTGATGAATATTAAATTTTAATTTCCTGTTAACCGTGTCGATCGCATGAAGTCTCAAAGTAGTTATCCTAACCATAGGTGGCTTCATTTATTTATATTGTCGGTCTCCCTCCAAGCCCGTGATATTCGAGAGAATTATTCGTTTAAAAAGTATTCACATATACCCTTTTCTTTCCTGTTTTTCTTGTTTTTCTAGAAATAAGAATTCCCGTGGCCAACGCGCCATTTACCACAGCTGAACACCTTTGTGGCGATATAAGAATAACAAGGGCACTGCGCTAACATGAGTGCTCACTGTATATGAACTCCGAAATGTATTGTAGGGAAATTCTGAATTTCAATCACCCCGAATATGTGTACTCCAGTTAGAAGGCCGAATACAATCCCCGAAATGGAGTGAATTGGTAAACATTCACGTTGGATACACATAAAGAAGTGCGGGAATCACGAGCTAAAGCGTTACGTGAAAAGGGGGAAATCCCTGCTTCACGCTTCATGAGGCGCGCCATAGTGGATTGCTCCAGATTAATTTTAACCACCTGGGGATCTTTAGAGTGCGCCGAAATCCCGGAAACACGGGGGTTTTTGCTTTTCCCCTCCACCGGAAAGGCGGCCGCCGCGGCCGAGAATCGAACCGGCGTCCTCGTGCTCAGCAGCGCAACGCCTTAGCCCCGCTTTAAGGAATAGAGCCTATATAACCCACACCCTCTCTTTTCGGAACCGGCTTCCCAAACGGCGACAGCGCGCCGCCTCATGACAAATACATTTTTTTTAGGCGAAGCTCATTTCGATATATAGTGTTCTATGTAATTTTCATGTATGCAAACAAAAAGTTACGTATATGAAGAGTGAGGCGTTCTTTACCGTGGGGCGTTCGGGAAAAAATATCCCGGTGTATGCATTGTCAGAAAGTGGTCACCACCAATGTCGCTCGCCGTTCTTGGCCTCAAGCTTATACGTCTCAACACGATACGCACCTTCAGTAGACTAGTTAATATGATGCACCGTCTGCACGTTCATTAGAGTCAAAGTAAGTGCATGGATAAATGGATGCGCGCCTTTTTTGAGGACGCCCGTCGTCAACCTTCAAGAGAAATTAAATTTGTTTACACCTTCCCGTAAATTTGGCGCCACCTGGGTGTCGCGTGCCAAGAGAAGCTTCGCTGGTCATCAACATCCACCTGGAATGTCTCGTGATTTTTAAATGCAGAGCATTTCAGTAACTCACGATTTCACCCGCGTTGACGTCCGGAGTCGTAGTCCGCACCCTCCCCCTACACTATATAAAAAAAATACTATCCGGCGCCTGGTTTCGATCCCTCGACCCTGCGGGCGGAACGCAAGGTACATGGTGCTCTACCCACTGCGCCACAAAGCTGACACAGAATGGGAGGCTACGAACACGCCTTATATCCTTGACTCATTCAAACTACGTCAAGAAGCTGCTGATACAACGCATTCACTACCACCAACTCCCCAAACACTAAACGTTAACGCAATACACCCACCCCCTATGCGACGCATTTACTCGAGTCCCCCGCGCGGGGAGATGGGCCCAATTTTTTTTTTTCGATTAGTCCTCAGAATTGCGAGCTATGAATGTACATTTAATCTACTATACCTCTTACATGTTCCACCGTGACCAATTGGACATTTATTCTTGCTGCGGACATACATTCTTACGCAGTAATATTACCGCTCCAGGCACATCGGATACTTTGGAAACTTGCTCAAAACATTTTAAAAGTAGCAGTTCTGTGTGGACTCAGCACGCAAACCCTTCTGTCCGACTGGGGTGCTGAATGTGGCATACTTTCCCGCATGCAAAAATTGTGATAATAAAAGGCCCTGAACTTTCGTGTTTTAATTCAGGAGCGCTCATATTCGCCTTAGAACAATGTCTTCCCAGGGAAATCGAGAGAAGGCCGCAATGGTCGAGGTGACTCGGTTGATTGTTACAGCACTCAATTGTCGTCGGCTTGATTCCACAGCTAAGAACACAAGGTCAGAAAGAAAAATGCAAGACGCGCTGATCTAAACAAGCCTTCGCCAAAAAAGAGCATCAGTATCTGCTGTACAAAAAAAAAAGACGCGACGGCCAGTTAGGCTGCCCATGTGCACTCGCAGCCTTATTAGTGTGCGATCTAATCTACTTCAAGTGACTCTGCAGCGCTTCTGATAAACGCTTTCACTATTTCCTTCGCGTGCATCTGAAGAAAAGCGGCCGCTACATCTTGTAATGACGTAATTCGAGCGGTCGAATAACGTCAAGACGGGGAAAGAGCAAGTTTCTATGCTATCTGATGTAAGGTCCCTGAAATATACTAGATCTCGCCGCCTTTCGCCCTCGCCCGCGCTCCTTTCCTCCTTTGTTTTTTGCCATTTTCTTTTTCGCCGGTGAACGCCGCGCGCCATTGTCCAACGGCCAGTGACGTAGTACCTCGTCCCCGTGTTTGTTTGTTTTTTCTTCTCTTCGCCGCTACTGTCCATTTAAATTCGCCATTTTAGGCTCAGCTGCCTCGGAGCCGGCCTTATCGAAGCCGCCAGCGTATAACAACCGAAGAGTCAGCTGCTCGTTTCAAACAACTGTTGCGTCGGCGTCACTTTATGTAGCTTCGCGATGCCGAGTTCTTGTGCCTTCGGCTGCTCGAATAAGATCAGTGCAGTCACGGCCAGCTCGGCTGTAGCAAGTTGTAATTTATCAAAGCCCACACATGAACCAATGTTAGCTGTACAGATTAAGAAGGATTCACAATTGCGCTTGTTAGCACGCTTCTGGCCTTGGAATACGGTAGTTATTATAGAAATGGGCGGCTAATTGTAATCTGAGCGCATTCTTTAACTGCGCGTTTTTTGTGCCAGCCTTTTGCAGATATGCCCGACAGGGCCTTACTCGAAGTAATTGTGAACGCCAATCGCACGAACATTGCTATGCCACGGACGCACTGCCAAAAGTACAGCCGTCATGGGCGAGGCCAACGAGGAGACGCGAGAACTTTGACCCTGAACTTCACCACACTGTAAAAAAAAAACGCCGTCAAAGTACGGGACATGTGTGTGCTAACCTTGTTGCCGCAATATGTTCCGTGGTACGTATTCAAGGAACATTAACCGTATTGCAGGACTACGGAACATGTTTCGCATCAAAGATGCACGGAACATATTTTGTTTAAGAGGGCGACAGAACATGGCCGTGTCATGCTACTATGGAACCTGTCCCGTACTCCCAACTGCGACAAATGTTCCGTGTCAGGACACCACAGAACATAGCCGCTCAAGCAAGCTACGGAACGTGGCCGTGTTATGCTACTACAGAACTTGTTCCGTACTCCAAATCATTTAAAATATTCCGTGTCAGGACACTAGAGAACATAACCATTTAAAAGGGCTACGGAACATAGTCATGCTATGCTGCTACAGAACTTGTTCCGTACCCCTAGCTACGAAAAATGTTCCATGTCAGAAAACTACAGAACATAGCCGTGTCACGGTACTACGGAATATGACTGTTACGTCAGACTACAGAACGTGGCCGTATAACATAACTACAGAACCTGGCTGTGTCACCAGACGATGGAACGTGGTCGTACAGCAAGCCCACGGATTATGACCGTTCCACCAGGCCACGTAACTTGGCTGTATAACAAGACTACGCAACATGACCGTTTCACCAGGCTGCAGAATGTACCCGTATTTGCAGAACTACAGAAAAGATCCATTTGAGAGGACTGTGAACATGTTCCGTTATCCCTGCCCCAGAACTTGTGCCGTATCGCAGTACTACAATAACCTCTTCTGTATCGCAGGAGCACTGGAGAATGCTGCATCCCTGCAGCGCAGAACTTAGCCGTCTGAAATATTTTTTGCATCGCTGTACTGTGATGCATGTGATCCATGTAACAGTAGAACGGAATAAGGCTATGCCGCTGTAGCGACAAACATGGTTAAGAGGACTGCGAAGCACATTACTGGTTCTCCATTGTACAGGCACTTGAAATGCATAAGAAACGTTTATTTATTTATAATACCTCATACCATTTATTTATACACGAACTATCATGAATATCCTAGTTGAATTTTGCCTAGACTCCTGCTTCAATGCCTGCGTGAAGGTACAGTATACATTACAGTATACAGCCAGTTCAACAGTGTTAAAGACATTGAACCCCCATGTAAAAAATTTGTGCCTGACACTCATAAAACGAGGTACCCAACATCAGCCTTTTGGCTGAAATTGTTTCACACCATAATTTTTGCATGGTATCAGAAGTTCATGCTTTGAGGTGAGCCAAAGATAGTCAGCCTTCCTGCGTATCCACTCAAACACAGATTCATAAATATCGACATAAACCAAGGAAACAAGAATTAGTCTAACACAAAAATAAGTTGAGAAATATCAATAACTCTTTATTAGAATGGCAGTGAGCAAAAAATTACAACACAAGCAAAAAAATGTGGCTACATTTTCTTTTGAACTGGTTACAGCGTGGACAGCTTTATAAGCCGCTAGGGCACTTGCAGCATTCACGGCATTTTCAGTAAATTGACAAGTTTCAATGAATGCCTACAAACAAGAATAAAATGGACGTTCAAGCTTTGATAGCATTAAAAACCGACATGTGCAGAAGATCATTTTACAAATAATCATGCAATTCTGTGTGGTAACATCACTGGGCTGCAGGTCCCTCTTCAGCATTCTTCAATTCAGACAGCACTTGATCACCATGAGGGAACAAAAGTTGATCCGTGTGTCGCTCTGGCCAGGAAACACAGGACGGTGGCAGGACATTGGCAGCCTGCGATGGAAAGACATTCGTAATTAGGAGGAGCTTTTCTGCACTAGGTTCCTAATTAAATCAAATCTGTTCCTCCGTCGAGTCGTAATTAGGCAGCCTGCATGTTGCTAGGCAGCTTGCAAGAAGCTGCGACACACACTGGCCCACGTAAAAGATACGTTTCCACATGGGCGTCGAAACAGGGGGAGCGACGGCTCCCCCTATTGTACAAATGGGGGAGTACGGCTCCCCCAGTCAAAGAAGAGCCATAATCTTTCGCTGAGCCTCAGACGGTTCTGGGAAAGTTGGTTTATTCCCAGAAGGTCTTAAGGATCAGACGAAATTCGCTTCAAATCGCAGCCTTGGCACCATCCACCCCCTGCGCTTAACCCTCGGTAGCCACGCGCCTGCCGCGGGTAGCCGGACAGCATTTTCGAGGTGGTCAACCACGCCGAGCGAATCACTGAACGGTGGGCCATGATAACGCGTGGCCCGGCAAAGGGAGTAGCCTGAAGTTCCCCAGGCTCAACCTGAAGGAAAACCGAGCAACACTCTTACGTCAGAGCGGTGAGCCGGCAGTTTGTAGAGGACGGTGTGCAACGAGCTGTTCCCACACGGTTGAGTCGAAAGGTGTATCAAATCATGATCTGGCATTTTGCACTACCCCTGTAAGTTCCCTGTTACTGTTTTCATATGTTTCAAGAGCCTGCAGTGCTTTCTGTACCTCGATACATAAAATATTTAGATTTAGCATTGTGCGTGCTACCGTCACCTTGTAGAGGGTACTGAAGCCATCAAAACAATAACAGTCTTTTTGACTGCTCTCCAGCATTGCAATATTGGACAAACATTTGATTGGATTTTGTATGGTTTCTTTATTTATTCTTGTCATCTTGAATACTGCACATGCATGAATCCTCAAGGAAAATAAATGATGATGATTATGTCGATGATGATGATGGCATCTGTTAGGATTTTTTCGCTCCCCCTATCAGAAAATAGTTCTGACGCCTTTGCGCTTCCATAAGAAAAATATTCCTGCAGGTCCCCTGTGTGAACTTCAACTCCGCGTATAAAGGTGAAACAGGCTGCTTTCAAAAGCTCCACTGTTTAAGCAGCTCTGTTATGATGTAAAAACAAATACGGTGTTATGAAATGTCCTCGCCGAGCATCCAGAGCTGACACGTCATGAGATAGACTGGTAAAATGTCTAAAAACCATGTGGTCAATGTTCTCATTAATACTATTATGTCTGTATTTGCGTTAAACCTTGAAGTGACCATGTGCTGGGTGCCAGGGCACTATGGGATTGCAGGTAATGAGACCGCATACCGAATGGCTGCCGCTGCTGCACTTACTACAGTCGACATACCCTACCACAATACCCTACACCGACCAAGTCACACATCAGACAACACCTTTGCACAACATGGCAAGCACACTGGAATGAACAGACATCTACACGTAAAGCCACTTTCAGAGCATACACCACTGACACACGCAACACTGACACGCAACACACGCAATAATCAACCAATAGCGTGGAACTCATCAGTGTGGAGAAGCGTGTATGGATTGTAAAAGGAAGTAATCATCGTATAGAGCTAGGTGGACAGCGAGACGGTAGGTTGACTTGCAGCCTCTTCGTCTATCGGCGACTGGTAAACACGCGTAGAGTTAGGAGGCGTCAGAACTTTGCGCCTGTGAAAAGAAGCGACATTTGTGGGCCGTGATGCGCGTGTTGTGGCGTGAAAGCAAGCGTGTGCGTTTCTTCGTGCAATAATATGTTTGAAAGAGCCTTCTTCGGTTTTTATTTTTATTTTCTGCTCCTCCCGCAACCCCCAAATGCTTTCGGCATTGCTCCATATTAGTAGCATGTGTTTTAGTTTGATTTCTACCTGCTTTTGTCGCGTAACATCATTTTCTTTGACTTCGAATGGTTTACGCACCAACGAGGTCGTACAAGTCGGGAAGCAGCTGCGCTGAACGCAGTCGCATCATCGCTCATCGCAAGTGCGAACACCACCTCAAAGCCTCATCACGCGACGCGCGCCGTCGCACGACGAGACAAATCGCCAGTGGGAATGTGCCTTAATTACAACATTGGAACCCTGCAACCCATGTGTGCATGCTGCCTACGCCAGGTTTTAAAGTCTCCTAGGCCGTTTTTTTCTCTGCAGTAAATTCATTGTGAACAAGGCTCCGTGTGGGAACTGAATTAAATTTTTAAAATTTCAAGTCTTAAATTTTTCATTTTTTATTCTTTGGTCGGTGCCTTCTTTCTCGTTCAAATCTATCAAACCCTCGACTTTAATCTTAAATGAAGGTGGCCCTGCCAGCTAGTGAGTAAAGAGAGAAGACAAAAGTGAATGAACCGCATTGTAGAAGCATTCACACCCGCAGTTTGGAAGACACGTACCACAAAAGGCACTATAAGTAAAATTGCACTGAACTCAGGTGCCTTATAACGTACAGGTGAAACTGCAAGCAATGCATTACACATACGCATGCAGATCCCCCTCCGCCTTCCCTGTGGCCCACCTTGACCGATGGCAGACCACTGAGGTGACTTCGATCTTTGCACATGCTGCTTGGTCCATCAACTGACATTATGTGCAGCAACAGCTTGCTTAATTTGATTCATCGTATAGACAATTCATAACTCTGAAAATCAGATCCGTGTTTGACCTCTTGCAATGTAATCACACTTTTTGCTACTAACAGCCACGTCATGCTACACTTGTACCTTTATTTCTATTTCGTAGAGCACACTTCCAACAGTGGGCTGTTTTGTGCGGTCACTGGCTGCTTGGGTTCCGTAAAGGACAATCAATTTTCTTGAAGATAGGTCATCTGACCCCTTCGAAGAACCAACAAAGAATTGAGGTGCCAATCAAGAGTAGAAGCCGTGTAAGCACTACAGTCAGTTAGGTCACTAACGATAACAGTGAAAGCTCAATGAATGCCTATATGCCCCCAAACTTCTTTTCTAGGCAGTTATGAATACAGGTTGCAAAAAATAAAACTGAACTGCTGGTCAGCATTTCAAAATGAAACCACGAATTAGATTAAATGTTTTTGTTCATACCTCGAACAGGTCAAGATGGTAAACAAATGTGTACAATGGTGACAAAAAACGTTGAAACTTAGTGACTAACTAAGGCTAAGCACCCTAGTGTGGGCTATGTGATTTTTTCCAAAATCAACAAATAAAAGCTTCAAGTGTAAACGTTAAAGGCGCCTAAAAAGGCTCCTAAAAGGTTAAAGGTTACTAGCTTATGAATGATTTCTTAATAATTATTACAGGCCCCTGTACTTCTTCTGTTAAGCATTCACATATCGCTCAACTCTGGTAGCTTCACAAATATGTCTGGACACTTACACTGTGTCGAACAGAGCTGGCAAGCGTATCCTTGCTCCTTCTCATTCTTGTCCTCGTCATCCTGGCTCCTTGTCATCGCACGGCAAGGCATGAAGAGTTCTGGGAATCTCGAAGTCTAAAAACAAGATAACACATGATTAACAGACAAGAAAGCAATGGAGCTGGTTGGTTGCATAATAGCTGGAGGCATTAAAAGAAACAAATACAAATACGCCTTTGCTTTGGCCATGTTTTTGCCTCAGCATTTACAGCCTGCAATTCTTCGCCAGCCGTATTGACATTCCTCACTAATGCCACAAATCAGTCTCACACACGTCACAAAAACCTTGCATGCACATCAGTGATTTTGTCAGCAATCAGCATCACAAGTGTAGCTGCAAAGATGACAATACCGACTATCGAAGCTGGGCACGAGGGATTTGCTTTGCCTTAATCATTTACCATTAAGCCCTCTCAGAAGGCTGAAACTTTCACATGCAAGTAACGGGCCTTGGTAGTCCAAATAATCGCTACTAGCTCCACCATATGGCACATGGTTTAGTTAGCCAACACTTCTCTGCACCGATGCATCCTGTTGGCACTTGCACTCTACATCATGCTTAATAAGGCTACCTCCTGTAGCTGAATGTGATATTGAATGTGATATTGTGAGAGTATATTATTGCTTTTCTGGTCTTGGAACTTCTCAGCCACTTTATGGGAAAGCCGGATACGCTGATGCAATGCAACACTGGCTGAAAGAATTGGATGCCAGAGCGCTCACTGCGGTAGAGACAGCACAGGGTGAAGGCTACTCGGTTGGCACTGCCACAAGAAAGTTTGCACGGTCCCTTCCGCATTAGGTTCAGGTGCTTGTGCTCCATGCCTACATTGTTTTGAATGAATAGCTGTCACTCTAGGTGCAAAGGCATCGCGCTTTTGCATCTTGACTGTGACTGGTATTGAGGATAAGGAAAAGCGCTGTCATTCTGTCAGGCATGTAAAAGTTGTGTTTGAAAAACACTATAAATAAGGCCGGCAGAAAAAATTTCACCTCCCTTAATCGCACGTCAGCAGCCCTTAGGCCAACGTAGTGATGAGGGCGCACGAGTTTAATTGGAAGGTTGAAAAAAAAACTTGTATTGTCGTTGACATGAACACTTAGTGACAGACAAGCACGATATTATAGAAAGCAACTGGCCTTCTCTGTAACCCTAACAAATGATACTTCGTAACGTGATCAGACAGGTGTTCGCTTTTACAGCCTTTACACAAAGCTTACACAGTTCAACTGTTTGAGACTAATACCCCGGCTACACTGGGGTCCGAATGTCATTTGAACCAAATGTCATTTGACTCAAATGGGGTGCTTCAAATGCCATTCAGCATCCACCGTGCGACACTACAATTTCGATGGCATTTGAAAGCTTTCACAATTGCTCGCCGTGCTGTAGTGGCACTGTTGTCGCTCCGTTCCGTTTTCGTACAATAATACAACAATCAAATTTAGGAGCAGTCTGAGGCAGTAAAATGATATCAAATTAGAAGAGACACCAGTTTTGATTCTAATGTGGTGGCTGTCTTGCGTAGTTTGATTTTCTTATTGCGAATTTTTTTTGTATGAAAATAAATATGGTTATTTCACATTTTAAGTAAATCAACAGTGAACAAAGTTCCACAAATAAAATAGTTTTGTTTGTTTTATCGTACGGAAGTATTTTTTATTGCCGATTGAAGATGCTGCGTGCGAGAGTGCTAGAAATGGCATTTGAAATCCCAAATGTCTCTCTCGGAGCTCATTTGGCTCGAATGTCAATTGAGCTGAATGGCATTTCAAAACCTAGTGTACCAGCACAACCTCGCATTTGAGTCAAATGACATTTGGTTCAAATGACATTCGGACGCTAGTGTAGTTCCTCAAATTAAAGGTGCTGTGGTGATAGGGACACCTTAGCACTAACTACGTTTCTCTCTCAATGCAAGCACCACAAGCCACTTCGCCCACGCGCACGCCGCTCAAGCGATGATCAAACACAATACGTACACTCACGGCAACGAGTGGCAGCAACTTTTCCGTGCACCACGCTTTATTAGTGGTCGCGATTAGTCACCGTTTGGGAATGACAATTCACAACAGCATGTATATGACAACAAAGGCGACATGGGCAGGCACGGTTAGGTGCGGCTTACCTGAGAAGAGGAACGACGCAGAGAAGTAGCCACCGGCGATCGGGTATGGTGTACTATCCTGGGCAAGTTACAAACGACATGGGCTGGCTCCAGGTTGCAAAGTTGTCTTCACATAATTCCATCGCGGTGTCGAACACGTATCGCAAGAAAAATAAGCCTAGTGGTCGTGGGACCGGGCACTGTTGGCATGGAGGAAGAAAAATGTTAGGAGGGAGCATGACGTCAGGCGGCCCAGCTTCGGCAAGCCAACCTCCTCTGAAGCTGCTTTCTCCTCCTCGGGCTCCTTCCGCGCAATGCATTATGGAAAATCCACCACGCTCAGGCCCGCGGTAGCATTTAGTGGCTCCGGCTGGCTGCCGGTGGAGGTGGAGGCGAGCGCAGTGGCGAGCGCCGTCGCCGAAGGCGCCGTACAAGCAGTACAAGATTGTTCGCCAGCGTTGTGCTCCAAGCTTCGTATCGTGGAAGTACTGCCGCTGTCGCTGTTCAAAGCAAGGCGAGACTTCGATCGCATTCTTACGAAGCACCCTCACGAGCTGCAAGCCGAATTTCACTTCTGGCGTTGGATCGCTCGAACGCGCCGCCGTAAACATTCACAAGCATGGAGCGGCCTACAGCTGCGCGGTGTTTGCCAGGTGTGCTGTGACGATTGCGCTTGGCATTCTGCTCAGTTATCGCGCGTAACGAGTGTCGTGTCGGCGGGGAGGTGGTGAGACTAGCTTTGGTTTCGCTCGCGCGCGCTTTTGCATACGTTCGCCTCTTCGGTGCTCCGGCGTGGTGGTACGCTTTTATCTACTTCAGTGCATTGGAAAACAAAAGGTTCAGAACCCTTATGTTGGGTGTGAACACCTCGCGTCGCAAGCAGTACGGCTGTTTGTCCGCTGAGGACCGCTCGATTGGTGCGATACGTATACGAAAAAAAAAAAAAAAACGAATGCTAGATTACGCCTGGGATGGGACCTTGCTGAATTGTGGACTGACTGCGCCTTGGCAATAAATGGTTGATTACCTAGAATGTCTGATCTTTTCAACTTTGCCTGAGCGGCAAAGTTGAAAAGATCATCTCCACTTCTGCACGTGGCGGCGGCACACAACTCCGACTGCGGCGTGAACTTCGACGGGTCCGAAAGAACAAAGATGTTTTCTGCCTCTCCCGTCCGACCACTTTGCCCGCACGATCAGGCCGCTGCGCGTTTTGGGTTGCAGGCAGAGCTGCGCGCAACGATTCGTCGCCAAAACTCGAATACGCGGACGGCCCGGCAACCAAACGGATAGACGCACGCACGCAGCGTCGGCGAAGGGCCACATGAGGCGCAAAGAACTACCGCTTGCCTGTCACGTGAATAGAACACCTCCCATCAGTCTTTCCTTTTTATTTTTTATGACTAGGCTTCACGATTGTCACGTGACGCTTCCTCCTAAACTTTTCTTTCCTCCATGACTGTTGGTGTTGGGACCGGTTTGGGCCGTGAGCAACAGATTGAGTATGGCCGCGCGGCCGCGTTCATCGAAGTATTTGCGTACATAGAGATAATATACTTTTGCGTAGCACACAAAATCTAGAAATAAGTAGTTTGTTCCCTTTTTATAAACGTATTATTACAGTTATGTTATTTTAAATTTTCGAATATATAAACAAAAAATTGAATTTTTAGTTTTAAAATGTTATGGCGTCCTTTGCCCAATACGAAAGCAGCGCTGACGGCGCATTGGCGCTCAATTTAAACAAGAGAAAAATGGCAGAGAGCTCGATAGTACTGCATAATGACCTCCGTTTGTGTTTTTGTTTTTGTGTATGCTAGTTTGGCGTCCTATTTCTTGTTTTATGTCCGTTTATTATAACTTTAACAATATCTTTTCGTTATTAAATATAACTACCATCATATTTTGCTCTATTGCGCAGCAAGAAAAGCGCTTTTTTTTGCGAAAGTAAGCCCGTTGGCATGAATACTTTTTGTTGCTTCGGTGTTTGTGATAAGCATGCACATAATCTTTTTAACCTCGAAGCAGTCGCTCGCGGCTTTGTGAATTGAGAAGAAGCCACCCACCATTTTTTTTTCTTTTTGTCGGCTCAAATAAAAACGTTTTTTCCTCCGCCTCCTCGATGCTGCTAATTGCTATTTCTTTATATTGGGTTAGTGAATCCAATGGTAAGCGCATTCATTTTGAATTGTACTCTCCTGTGTCATTTTGTTATTCTATCAACTTTATTTCCTCCCTCACTCTACTTGGCCGTTTGCGTTACCTACGTTTCTCTTCGATATTCACTTTTCATTCTATTTTCCTAGCATTCGAAGGCGTGCGTGAAGCTTAGGCTGCTTATCGATAAATATACTGAAAGAACTCGACTCTCCTAGATGCCCGTTGTGCAACTTCGAGTGTCCCTTCTGCACATTTCTGCACTAAACTTGGCCTCCTAGAGATCCAAATTCCTAATTAAACGCAGGATAGTCGTGCGTCATTTTATTTCGCGCTAATAAAACACATATGCACAAAAAGATGCTGATGGCCTGAAAACAGCAGCTATAATTGCTACGCACAGCCTAAGTGAAAGGAGCAACATAATCTGCTTACCCGTCACATAACCGCATAAAGAAAAAAAAATAGATATCAAGTGTTTTTTTCATGGCATTCCCCGCCAAGTTTATACGAATGGCCCAACCGCGCAACAGCGGCAAGAGCATTTGCATATTATTGCACTGCGCGACTACCAATAATTATTTATGTGTAATCGGCAAGGCCACAGCAATAAGTGATTTGGCAAAGTCCCTATATAAAAACAAACACGAATAAAATAACTTAAACGTCATTCCCCTACTGCATCTCGGAGGTTATTTTGAATAATTGATCGTTTTTATTTACTCTCTTATGGTTTCCTTCTGTTTTCACGCAGCTGTTGGCAGCGCATACGTGCCAGGTTAGCTTGCTTGGTGCATTTGCTTTCATTTCTTAGATATATTGTGACAGCATAAAAAACTTTGTTTTAAATAGCTTCAGTTCATGAAACAAATAAAACAAAGGTGTTATGGCATGTAATTGATTGTGGGGTTTAACGCGCCGACGCAACGCAGGCGATGAGGCGCGCCGTAGTGGAGGGCTCCGGATTAATTTTGACCACCTGAGGATCTTTAACGTGCACCGAAATCTCGTACACACGGACGTTTTTGCTTTTTGCCTCCATCAGAAAAGCAGCCGCCACGGCTGGGAATCGAACCCGCGACCTGGTGCTCAGCAGCGCAACGCCTTAGCCACTAAGCCACCGCGGCGGGTGTTATGGCATGCAAACCGTTCACCAAGCGAAATTTATCGGCCACCGGAAGCGATACAGGTTTCTCATTTATTTCCACTCTTGACTAAAGTGGCTGCTTTATTAAAGCACAGCGTGTAGTCGTCACAACTACAGGTCGAGGCCCTAGGTAAAGTTTGCGGCAGACAGGTGTTCTGGAGCGTGATCTTTGGAGCGCATGCTAGGGGTTACAGGTATAAAAGTAAAGGGCACGAGGTCGCGGGTTCGATTTCCGGCCGCGGCGGCCGCTTTTCTGATGGAGGCGAAAAGCAAAAACGCCCGTGTGTACGAGATTTCGGCGCACGTTAAAGATCCCCAGGTGGTCAAAATTAATCCCGAGCCCTCCACTACGGCGCGCCTCATCGCCTGCGTTGCGTCGGCGCGTTAAACCCCACACTCGACTCAACTCCTTCAGTAAAGGGAACTGTTGAGGCAAAAAATTGGTGGAGCTTGCACTAAGTCGCACAAGGCTTGAACCATAGCGAAGCTGGGGGATTTCCTCACTGAAGGACACACCACCACGCGTGGCATTAGGTTTGAGACTGTTTATTGGTACGTTCCGTCATCGCTTTTCACTGTGGTAGTAGTAGTGATTGTCATATCCATCTATATCGTCTCCCTCATCAAGCATGACTGGCGGGCCCAGATGGTTTTGTTCGCAGGCTTTCACATTACTCCAAGTGGAACGCGCCAGCACACGCTAGGACATGCGGCACCCGGCTTCGCAAACTGGGCGCCTTAGCGCGAGCTGTCCTGTGCTGCCCCTTCAGGCGGGGACGCACGTGAACTGTGTTTTTGGGCATTTTTTTCCGAGCGCCACGCGAAAGCCTAGCTGGAGGATGCCGGGCGCTCCTCGTAAAACGCGTACTCACGCGCGCGATAAACGGCGGAAGTAACTATAGACTCGGGGTTTTCTGATGACGGCTAGCAACAACGACTCCGCTGTTAAAAATTACAAAATTATCGGCTCTTCTTGAGCACCACCAAGCCTCTGATAGCTTGGTTGACGCGTGCGCATGGGCTGGTTCAACGCACCACGCGTTCATGCATACGGGAAGCTTATGTACTGTCTCTAGGTTAAGCCGGATATGAGTCGGTCTTTTCTCTCGTGGAACCCAAAACCAGCAGAAAAGCAATGTCAATTCCAATTTGCAGGATGATCCCTACATAAATAGCTTGACATGTTGCGTCACCGCTGCCTCCTGCGACACTGCCTTTAACTCAGTGTGTCAGAAACGTAAAAACTCGAGAGAAAATGTAGCAATGAACGAAGCGTATGTGACAAGGCTTTTACAAATTATATTAGTAAAGAGATGGCACTGCTGTTAGGATTATTTTGAAATATGTTTGCGCAGAATTCTGTGCACATATGACACGCACAGTTTTCTTTCCGAGTGATGACATGCCCTTTCTTGGACTCGTATTCATGCTAAAATCCACAAACCAGAAAAAAAAGGGGGGGGGGAAGGGGGGGGGGGCAGGTTTGTCGAAGATTTTCACTTTCTATTTCACAGCGAAGGTATACCCGGAGACGAATTCTCGACATCCGGTCGCTTTTGTTTTGTGCCTTCTAAAATGGCAAAAAACAAGAAGAGCTTTCCGTCGCACGGGACGGAAAGCTCTAATACATGTAAACAAGCGATAACAATTCCGTCATTTCTTTTTGTCTGTACTAGGGCATATATTTTTTCCTCGTTAATTCTTCCTTTGTCTTCTCGAACACGCAAAACAACAGTTTTCAAGAAGGTGGGCTACCGAGGTGCAGCTGTCTAGGCGCAGTGTTGCACCATATTCTATCTACGTCTTTGTTTTCTTTTTTGTGCAAGCGCTCGCGCTTGTTTTCAGCGCGCCGGATTTCGCTCCCAAGTTTTGTGGAAAGCAAGGGCGTCCTCAAGAGAGCTTGAAAGGGAGTCAACCTCGCGGCCCGCATCTCACCCCTCCCCCGTCCTCAGCCCCTTCTTTTTCTTCGCCTTGCTGCTCCCCTGACCGGCTAGTTCCCTCACAAAGGCGCTATTCAACTTCGGAATGCCCGTGGGGGGAAACTGGTTTTCCGCGGTACGAGTATTTCGCGGAGGCAAGCAGAGAAGCGCCGTGCCAAACGCTGGATGCTGTACGCACGGCCGCTGGATGAGAGCGCACGCAAGGTCAGTGCGCCTCTCATCCAGCGGCCGTGCTGTACGTCACTGGCGCTTGTAAACACACGTTTCCAAATTTCTACAGCGAAGATGGAGTTCTGTGCACCACCCGGAGCATTTGTCAAAAAAAAAAAGCTGACCTTTCCCGGAGAACGCAAGAAAAAATGAATTTCGGGGGTTTTAAGCGATGAACATATACCTGGGCATGGTGCACGTTGCAAAGGCGGCTACGAATTCATTTATACTACCCAGGGATCTTTAACGTGCGCCGAAATCTTGACACACGCCCGTTCTCATTTTTCGCCGAAATAGCCCGGTTGTTTTGACAGTGGGATTTTGAGACGCGCAAAGGTCGTTCAGGTTATTTCGTGGTCCACCCCCCTTGTTTGGAGGAAAATGAACTAGGAGCCCGAAAACTGAGGCATGCTTCTAGCACTTCCTCCGAATATGCACAATAAGCGAGCTGGTGCTGATGTGTATATGTAGCGCGTTATATAAGTTAGCGTCTTCACTTCTCTTCATGCTTAAATTTTGCCTAACCAAGCTCCCATCGCAATTCTAATCACCCCAAGAGAGCGAGCTTGTTCGTCACTTTACATCCACTCTTTGAGCCGTTCTTTGTACCATGCTTCATTCAGTTGCTACCAAACATTACCGTGACCTGCACGTGCGCTCGCCCCCCCTCCCCCCGCTGAAAATAAAAGCTTACCTGAAAAAAAAAAAAAAAAACTTTACCTTGTATTCACTAATTCAGGGGCAACACTTTACGGCCAGCAACAACAGCTTCAAAAACATGTGAAGGGCAGGCTTGGTGTTCCCGCGAGCAGTTATTGTTCTGAATTAGTAGGCGTTGTGCACATAAAATTTAGATTGAGATAAATTTCATAATATAATCAACTAGACGTAAAATAACCCTTCCGAATGAAGATGCAGGCTCTTTTGCTTTAGATTAAACTTGACTCCACAAAAATGCAATAAATGTTCTTAAATAAAAATGCCCCTAAAAATAAATGCTGAAAAAAATTAATGAAAATATCCTACACGTTCATGAGTGTGCGCAGGACCGTTCTGTTCTTTCCATATTGTTAGCTCTATTCTTACTTTGATAATCCCCACAGAGTGCACTAAGCAAATAAAAAGCGTTGCGACACGTACGCGCCGTTTGCAAAAATATGAAGCACCAAAGAAATAACTGCGGCCGAACTTTTACAAACTGGCTGCATCCGCAAATCTACGTTTCTCACTTGCTGAAGAGGAAAGACGCATCACTGAGCTCCAAATGACTGTCCCAAACGTCACCTTAATCTCCAAAATCAACTTTTTGTGCACTGCTGAACTCGCCTAGAAATAAAATAGGGCCCCATTCTCTACACATACAAAACCTCGCACCATGCCGCTGAACTTTACCATGCAGTACTCCCGGGAATGTGACGTTGCAACACTGTATATCTCCGTTTTTCGATGAAACGCATTTCTAACGTATACAATAATGATTTTTGCCATACAATATGGTAGGATGTCTGCACGCAGTTCGGGAACGCGCGTTAAAATCAACGATATGAATTGCTGCTACAGATTCTTGAAGATTGCGCACAAGTTTCATTGTCACTGCGAACTTCATTCCTCGCCGAACACACCTAATTTACCAACAATTAGTTGCGAGCGTGCGATTATGTTTCGGCGTGTTTCGAAACAATGTGAAGGCATTTTTTTTACAATGAGCAGCAGCACAATTACTCGCCGAAACGTTTAATCCTACTAAACAATAGAAAAGGGCCGTATCTAAAATGGCCGTTCTTTGCAAGTTTTAAGCGGTGGCGGTACCTCGTATGCTCAAATTTTGCTTCATTAAAAATGTCCCATTTTTGGAGGCAAAACTTTCCCAATCATGGAAAAAACAGCCTACTTCACAGGTCGTTTTATTATTTGCATTCCTAGTGGTGGATAGAGTTTATCCTAACAACGAAGCATTCGAGTGAACCCGACGCAAGCTCGTGCCTGCGGAAC
The DNA here is from genome assembly GCF_048455015.1 of Haemaphysalis longicornis. NCBI lineage: Eukaryota > Metazoa > Arthropoda > Arachnida > Ixodida > Ixodidae > Haemaphysalis > Haemaphysalis longicornis. Next base: position 123,757,592 of record NW_027526460.1, read on the forward strand.
GCTGATGGCTTTACGTTCCGACATTCTCCTCTTTTCTTTCCCCCTACTTCGGCGAGCTTCAGCAGACCCGAAATGTGGCCAGCGGGAAGGGTGTCTTGGAAAAAAAAAAACCGTAGAAGACAGAGATGAGAAGGGTGACTTTGGAATCTTCTAGAGACTGCTGCACTTCCCGAAAGTCACGCCTTCCCAGGCAGCAATGGCTTAGGGGCCAGCGCCGCCTGAACCACTGCTTTCCAATTCTTTCTTTCACATTTTTCTCATACACTCAATACACTCTCATTCCATCTGCACCCACTTCCTCAACGCATCGAGTTTAACGCAGCCAAATAATGTCGTCGGAGCAACTTTCTTTTCGCATAGTAATAAATTACTTCGAAAGCCTCGTAATGTCAGTTTTTCAGTACTAAGTGGACTAGCCAGAGAGAGAGAGATAGATTCAGTCAATGCCATTTTTCATGTTTCTATGGTTACATTAAACATAAAGTATTGCACTTTCAAAGTTTTCAGCGCCAATTTTGTGAAGTCCCTGCTGTTATTCTGTGATTCCACACTAAACAATAATCACAAAATCAATTGTCTCCCAAGCAGATTGCTTTTTTTGTTGTTTAGAGACTTCTTAAATGTATTGTTTGTTTACAATAACCGTGCAGCAGACTCAAAATTCAAACGTGGCCTGCAATCATGGTGGCGCTGCTTACTGCACCTCCTCGCTGGCTGCTATGCACGCAGTACCGCATTCGTCCATCGCGCACGGTTCGACTGTTTGTGTTGTTTTTCCTTTTCGCTGCGCGGAGTGCGTTGTTCGCGCTGCTTTTGCGGCATTTTCATGTGATCTTTCGCACGTTCGGAGTTATCGCTTGGTCGACAGATAGCGTGACAGCAGGTAAGCGTCATTTTATTACTTTTATTTTAAGTGATGCGCCACAGGGCGCGTTTAATGAGTTTACTCTTTCAGCGCAACATGTGCGACGCGGCGTGTGAAACGTCGCCGTGAGACACCCGTCGTGCTTTTCGAGAAGGTAAGCTCTCTTTTACAATTTCTTTGAATTCTTACCACTCGATGTTGATCATGGAGGGCCATCTTAGTGCAAGCGCAAATTCACGAGCTTTGCATGCTCGCACGACAGCGCGGCCTGGCACGGCGAAAGTCTGACACGACTTGCCAACTATCACACGCTTATGGCGCTGAGTGCATCTGGCGCGGGAGAGCATGTCACGTTGGTCGGCGTTTCTGAACAGCCGTAGGTTGTAACTGGCGTCCAGTTCAAACCTAGCTGGCCATTTTATCACGTAGTTTTCTGCGGCATTTCCGCAGTCCAGGAACACTGTCCGAGCGCCGCATGCATGTTCAGTTCTGATTGCAGTGTAAAGTTCTTTGAGAAATACGCTTACGAACCTGCCGCGAGTATTCGCTGTTACTTCATAAATTATACTCGCACATCCTTTGTGAAAGTGAGGCTGGATGCCAGTTCTGATTTTGCAAAGCTCATTCAGCCGTAGAAGGCGCAGCTCACAGAACACATTTTTTTTTCTGTGTTAAAGGTGGCGGTCATACGAGTACAGATGTTCATTAATGTAACTACGCAGCTAAACGTTTCTCCGTGCAGAACATCGACGAAGGAATGATTGCTGCAGGGATATTTACATTTTACTGATAGTGTCATTTCCGGATAACACTGCAGGATAAAAAGGTGCAGCTGGTGTAGACAGACCTTTTCCGCGAGGCTCTCCAACTTTGAACCTTTGGCATTTCACAGCAGTGTGCTGGGGGGTGTATGCTATGTCCCATCAATTCACACACTGTGGTTTTCAGGAAATATGAAACCTTCATGAGCCACATCTTCAGACACCACAAAAAACAAGATGGGCAAACAGACAATGCTGCTTTCTTGTGTTCTATGCTGGCATGTGGGAGCCACTAGTCAACATGTATGAAGCACATCTCACATTGTGGATCACTGCAAGAATGGGACCGCGTCTGTTGTGCGTCCTTCCTCGGGCTGTGTCAGCATGTTGAGGTCAGCTGGCCCGTTTATGACCCCTCGAGCCTAGGTGCCACAGAGAAGCAAAGGACACAAAAGTGCAGTCTGATGACCTAAACAATGATATTGTAATAGGACCACTTTATACAGACTGGAAGAAGTGAATAAACTTGAAACTGCCCCAGAGCTGCCACAGGACCTACCCATTCGCGTTGATTCAGGAGCCCAGTGACAGCCAGTGCAGAGATGTGGACCTTTTCACTGAGAATTTTGCACTGCTTCTGCTCAAGCTACAGCGCCAGCAACATGTGCAGCAACAGCTATCACGAGCTACTTTATTTGGTATTTGCTCCAGCAAAATACATTTAGAATAACATAAATGGCCACCCGTAGATATACTTCGGTGGCGCATGGGATATTTACTTTGTTTTGCCCTCTTTTTATTTTCCTGCGCAATTACTAAATAGCGTATCTCTTGGCTGCCGTGCTGTCATTTCATCTTATGTTGTCTGTGACTGTGCATTATCAGGAACCGTGTGAACAATCACTATGTTAAGACGAACCACGTTAAAGATCTCTGGGTGGTGAAAGGTAGTCCGAAGCCCCTCTCTGAAGTGCACCCCATAGGCCAGGTGTACCTTTAGTGCAACCATAATTTATTTACATTTTTAAAATTCTTTTTGGAGACTTGCTTTATTGGTGAATTCTATGCCTGTTTACCTGCTTCAGGCCACTCAGAATGGTACTGACCTGCCAGTAGCTTACTGGCTGAGGCATGTTGCTGCTGTGCACAAGGTCACAGGTTAGTACCTGGCTGTAACTACCGTATTTATGATGAACGTATTTATGATGAAGGTGAGGTATTAGAGGTCGTGTGTACATTAAGAACTCTAGGTGGGCCAATCAAAGGCCAATTGCACTCAAATTTCGCCTCGGCCAAATTTATTTTTGACATGCAGTACATTTCGCTACAGTACATATCGCCGAACCAAGTGGGACATGACTGGTAGCTCCATGAAATGCCTTGTTAATCAGTTGGAACTGCTTAAAAACTCTTCGTCGCAGACGACGCTGCGCCTGCCAGCAGGTTGCGCAAACAGCCATGAAGCGGAAGCGACATTGCAACCAATCGGTGCTTGGTCTTGGTCCTCCGGCCAGCTATGGTAATTAGTCAAGATCCACTGGGCGTGCTTCCCCTATAGTTGCTGCGAGTGCAACGTGGTTGTGTGCAGGTTTGCTCTACGTTGGCTGGCCGCTCGTTTGCCGGCTGCAATGTCACCAGCCTGGCTGTAATGACCGCGCTCTTCTCAATTTTCAGTTTCAAAATTGCCGATTTTTGATGGTCGTTTAATGGTCGTTTGTATCTTGCTTTTGAGGCAGACTAAATGGAAGTAGTTTTCAAGAGGTCGAATGTTTCAGTGCACTTGGCGTTGCACTATAGCATTGCACTATAGCATCCCGTTGCCCCAGCGCTGAGCCCCGAATTTATTTTTAATCAAATGCTGCCACTTGGTTACCTTGAAAGGCAAGGTTTATCACATTTTTTCGGTTGCTTGCAGGAAGCATCTATCAGCGGCGCTGCTGCTTTTTGCGAGCAAGAGGTGCTATTCACGGCGCCGATCAACTTCCGGGAGGCAACTTGCCTGCTCCTACTTGTGTACTGAGTACTCAACCTGGAGCATGCTGAGCCAGCAGTTACAGCAGTGGGATTTCTGCAGAGGTGAGGCACATTTTCAGGAGGCCTAGCTTTGGTTTCCTGTTTGATGCGTGCTTTGGTGCTGAAGTAATTTCTACTCGTGCCCACTACTTTCTTGGTAAACTTGGACTGTAGTGCAGATTTAATTTTTTAATTTTCAATGAATTTTCTTTCACAGGTAACGTGTCTGCCCGGTTATTCAGTCAAGCTGTAGAGCAGGAATTTCTGCAGTTCTGATAGCTTTTGTATAAAAATTCTGGACTGGATAAAAAAAAGCTTAAAATAACCTGGGTTGTTCAGTAAGAAAGCTTGTTTTACTGAGCTGTGTTCTCCTCGGTTCCCTGCTACAGTGGGTGTATTTGTGTTGTTTAAGTGATCATATTACCCCACCTAGGTGCCCAAAATAATTGGGGACCACTGTGTGGCAAAAATCACAGGCCTGGCTCAAGGGGTCATATTACCCCACCTAGGTGCCCAAAATAATTGGCCACCACTGTGTGGCAAAAATCACAGGCCTGGCTCAAGTCATAAAAACTCAGATTAAAAAAAAGAACATAATAGCTTATGGTGTGTATGCACTGGCCCCTTGACCGCACGGCGGCACTTCCGCAAAGGTAGCACAGAGTGTGTTGGTACGGCTGGACACTGCCACGCTCACAACGCATTTCCCAACGAAAAACCATGCTTTACGGCGTGGTGTTGGCAAAAATATTTGAGGCAGTTTTTTTTCCCTGCATGATTCGTGGGTTTGCAGATGCCTTGTCGTAAGGAGTAGCCAGTATTTTTTTCCCCTTCAGAATGCTGCACTGCACTGTTCACCCTTCCTACAACTCCGAGCCGTAAACAAGATGCACAACGAATGCAAGCGCGTAGGGCAGTGCACCAGAACGATCTGGCTATATACAACAAATTTTTAGAGAAAGTATCGATGATGGGGCAAATCAGTCCTGAATCTCTGGCGCGCATTTCGCTGCAGTTGAGGATGATGTGGTATCGAAGCTTTTATCTCGCACCTCGCCACATTCCCAAAACCTTGCGTTAGGGCTTGAATTTTGTACAATTGTTGCCAGCTAGCATTCTTTATTAAGGGGGCACGTGGGTCTTTGGGACCAAAAAAATTGCCCAAAAAAGCATTTTTTTAGGTATCACTTCTCTCCTAATTTGCGCAGTTTTTCCTCGGAACAGTACCAGGTACTTATAAAAGCCACAGAGGCCCAATTTCAACAAATAAATAATGATTTTCCCATAATTCCCCCACTTTTTCTCCATGAGTGGTATCGCAGGGATACAAAATTCTCAAGAGGTACATCCCAGGATGTAGTGCAGCTAGGAAGATAATTTCTTTTGCACTGTGAAGCTGTATGTGTAAACCATCCGATAAGGGAAGCAGATTTTGCATTTTGTGTTTCAGTAGTTGTTTAATTAGCATTATTTGTAATTGGTTAGCAGGAGTACATCAAACCTAGAAGTTATAATTGACATAAACATGTATGTAACTGAAAAACAAAAAAACTGCTTGCAACATGTCATTCTCCACAACTTCTGGTATCTATTCATTGTCTTGCTGGTAATCTTTTGTTGAATAGTTTTTGTCCTATTGTTCTCGGGAACAATCAAGGAAATTGTTTTATTAACTCGGAAACTAGTTACCTTACATCAAAACTAATTAGATATTTGAAATCAGCCAAAAAAACCAAACCCGCCCATGAAGTTTCGTCAAAATTGATCGGAAAGCAAAAAAAAAGTTTCTGGGACCAGTGTGCTTCCTTAACTCTTCGTTACCGCGGGAAATTGACCAATTTTGAAGGGTCTAACAAAACATTTTTTTGTGCTATACATATTCGTTAGGCACACATTGCAGTGACATAAAATGCAGATTAGTCCACGCGCTTTCCAACGACACCAGCTTTAATAATGTTTTCCTTAATAGTGATCGTGAAAAAAATTATCGAATTCGAAATTTTTGTCCACGCGCCGGAGAAAAAAAGAAAAAGTACGTTGTGTATAATAAACGACCAGTAGCAGAAAAAAATTAAAATATGCATTATGTAGGTAGTCATTTCAAAAACTCATCCTAGAAAAAAAATTGAGTTGCGCAGTACAATTTGTCAGATATAAAAGAAAATGTTAACCTGCGTGGTGCCCGTGCCATATGGCGAAGCCCAACCACTATTTCCAATTTTGCTATTTTGGATGGTGCCTAGAATAAATGTGGTGGGTGACATTATTAAAGGCCCAGATTACCCTCCACGTGGTGTAAAAACAACTTGTCAATGATTATGACCGGCACAATATTGAAGGCAAGCAAGTGATGTGAAAAAATCCGCTTGCAGTTGAGAACCAAACTTTGGTGGATGCTTGTTGACGTTCTGATGATCACTTATCAGTCAGAACTTCATTTACGGTTTATTATCATGTTCTGACTCACTATGGTAGCCCTGCTTGCAGGAATAAGGTACGATGCGCTAGAATCATGCCAGCAAGCTTTCACCAAGCCGCCGTTGGGCTGTGACGCGAGTTCAGCACCACGAGCCTACTACATTGCAGCACCACCTAACAATTTTGAAAAGAAGCAAATACAAGGCTGTTGGAGACTTCGTCAAAATAGACAGTACTACTAAGAAGCGACACTAGTCCTCCGGAAATACCCTCGTATAAAACCAAAACTGGCCGGTAAACAGCTGGCGGTGTTCAAGGCCAATTGGAAGCGTTCTCCACGTCTGAACTGATACCCGACGACTTGGTGTTATCGTTTGACTTTCAGCGGAAGCTCTTATCGCAGAAGCAAGGCATAGATAAAGTGGAAGCATGAGTGGCATGCTTGTTTTGAGGAGCAGTAGCGGGCAACGGAGGCGCCATGCAAATGAGCTTGTAGTTGGGTAACTGCGTAGTAGCGCCAAATATGAATTTTGCAATGCAAAAACGAAACCGAAACTGCTGGAAACTGGTTGAAAATGGCAGGCACACTTGCTAGAAATGCGGGGGACCATCAGAAATAAGCTTTGAGAGAATAAAGCTGCCCTTTGTCCGAACCACATATGATTAGTGAATAGCTGGAGCCATTTTCAAGTACAGTAGAGTCTCGATAAACGGAAATCGGTTAAACTGAATTCTTGCTTAAACGGAACATTAGCCTGTAAGTTGGTTGGTTTTGTATTCAGGTAACGGAAAGATACTCCCGGTAATCGGAACTAGAATTTCTGCGCCATTGTGTAAACGGAACTAGAAATGGAACATCTTGTGAAACCCATCGGCATGAGAAGCAGCTTTTTACGATTCCGGCTGTTTCGTTTTTGTTTTTTGTTTTTTTCTCCTCCATGTTTTTTTTACCTCGTTGGCCTCGTAAGCCTCGTCTCATTAGTGGTCAGCCGTGTTAGCGCAACGAATGCAATATCGCAGTTCTTGTTCCAGTCGTTTGGTCTCGATTCAAGACGCTGAGGTTATAGGGCTCAGCTCCTTCTGCCTTGTTTGTGCCATCGTGGTGCTATTCACGCTTCATTACCGCGTTGCCGTATTCTACATTCGGTGGCTCGTAATACTCACGAAGTTGAGGCCTCTAGCCTCCGGGAAGATGCAGTTTCAAGGACTCAAACAAAAATAATTGATGCATTTTGTAGTGCGCAGCAACTAATTGTTACGAAATCAACTTTGTGAATGCTGTGCCTAAACCTCTTTTTAGTTTTCTTGCTTTCTAAAAAACTATCAGCTACATTCACCGTCTAGTGCTTAGAGTTCTGCAAAATGGTATGAAGAGTGCGTACGCACACAAATGTGCAACTTTTACACATCTATTTCAGTAAACGGAACTCCTGGTAAAAGAAACTAATTTTTCCGGTCCCTTGAAGTTCCGTTTATCGAGAGTCTACTGTAATTACCACTCAACGCTTTTGGATTACAAAGCTGACCGCATTATTTGGTATTTGACTCACCAGGAGCCTTTTGACAAAAAATATTATGGTAATGCACTACGACTGTGGGTGCTGTATTTAAGATGTCTTCGCAATAAACCAAATATTTGTTAAACAGACCATAAGACACCGAAACCACTTTTTCACTCTGCCTTTGCAGCCAGGCAGGCTGCCCACAACAGTTCACAATTGAAACAGAATGAGTTTTAAGACAAGCATCTAGTTGAAGTATTAGGTGTGGCAATATGCTGCATTATCGTAGGCACAGTATGCTTATAAGACAGGATCACCCGACTAGTTGGAAAATAGGATGCACATAAATGTATATTTCAAATTTGAAAAAAAGGTTGCCTGAAAAACGGTTAATTTAGCAGTAATACATTTATTTTCAAACCAGCCTTTAAACGGTTGTTTACCGAGCTGCAGTTGATTATGCAACCTCTGGCGGCATTATTTCCTAGTGCTTGCCTGGCCAAGTGAATAAACTATAAAGCAATCCAAGACCTGCAGTTTGTTTAATATTTTGGTGCAACGATAAAAAGTGGCAGAACGTTGGCGTCAGGCACAACAGAATATCTCCAGCAAAATCAGACATATATTCACCAAACTTTGCGAAGTACTTCAATAATGGTTTAATTCCATAATTACTCGATGAATCCGCCATTGGCAGCAATAAGTGATTCGATTCGGCTTCACACAAACGGCTGCATGCACGGATCTGGTGCCCCTTAGAGATGTTGGCCGTTGAGTTAGAAATGGCAGCCCTCAGCCAGTATTTTGTATTATGCGGTCCTTTGTTGGCTTCTCTTCCAGACATAGTAGTAAAGAGGATTTAAATCTGGAGAGCTAGGAGGCCACAAGTTGGGAGTGACGGGGTCGCAGACGTCAGCCGGGCACTATTGGATGACGCAGGCGGTGTGGGCAGGAGCTGCATCTTGATGAAAGACGTGATCTTTCTTTTGAAACACTCTCTATCCATAGGTTTACAACAGTAGCAAGCACATCCACGTAACCGTCAGCGTTAACGCGGAGTCCTGCAAAAAAGTGTGCTAGCATGCCATCACCCTCATTGTGAAAGATGGATAGCACCACCGCCGGAGAAATTAAGGGGTTCTGACGATGTCTGTTCGCTGACTGTGCTTTTTCCTTTTCATTACACCTGCCATGTCATAGCCACAACACACCACCTCTGTCTGCACTTTGTAAACGGAAGACTGCGCTCCTTTCAGAAAGGTAGCATTTTCAAAGTCGCTGTGGTGCGCAATGAGGACTGCGGGGCATTTTATTTCCTGCTTCAACTTGTACACTTCCATCTCTGAACAAACTGCACAGTATGAAGCATAAGGGGTCGGCGTATAAGAAGCCATACACCTAAATATATATGATGCGCCTGCTCGTGTCTATGGCGATAAGGAATGGTGTCCTCAAATACCTCGCTCACCCGGTACATTGCCTCAAGCCTGTGAAAATGCTACTGTATAATTCTGTTTTTCATTCCAATGTAAATTCTGTCAACTTGTTTCGGGTACTTCAAAGTATTCTTTCCCACATTAAGAATATTTAATTAGAAAATTTTTTTCATCACGTCTATAACGTAAGTTATAGGGAGCTAAACAAGGACCTTTTCCTGAAAGGTGGTGTGATAATAATTTTCATTGTATACAATTATTGGTTGAGTAGTTGATTTAAAGGAGCCATGAAGACAAAATGTGTTTGTTTTATTTGACAGATTATTGTTTTATAGTGCCCCCAGCACTTGTCCAGCAGCAAACAATGCGTAATTCACTGAGAAATTGAACAATTTAAGACAAAAAGTTTCATTCTCCCGCTGAATCGCGTGTTTCGTGCTGTCTGTGATTGTGTGTCCAAAGCAAGTCGTTAAGCGAACATTAGTAGCCTGACTGAGGCTGCGGTGTACAGCGGAACGCCTTGTTTACCGACAGTTCTCCTAGATTGCGCCACAATGCCACTCAGGATTGCTGTCTACACTTGCTCTGTTTTTCACCGGATTTGCACCTGGTTTATTTTTGTAATGGTTGACAGCAATCATTTCGTGAAACATTGAGTGTGCTCAACAAACAGGGTCACGTCGTTTATGCCAATTGGCCAGTGTCATGCGAGACAATCCCGAAGCGCCAGACTGTGCTGTGCAGCTATAACAAGCATAGTGCGTGCTCTACGCACTACTGCTTTTAAGTTAGAAGCACCAGTGCGTACTGCTGTGTGCTGCAGCCTTGTCAAGCTGTCACTACAGCTTTTTTTACCACTCCTTTCTCTGTGTCTCTGTTCATGGAGCAGAGAATGTTGTAATGCAAATAAATTGAGTTTTAGGTTAAAAATTTTGTCAAGTGGCTAATTGCTCTTATTTTTTTTCTCCCTTTTTAGGTGATGCCACGGAACAAGGCAGAGGGTTCAGTTTGTAAAAAATAAACTGTGTGCATTTTGTGTTCAACCCAACCCCTGTGTCAGAATCTTTTGCAGGCAGAGCTACAGGCTGTGCCTGCAAGCATGCATATGGTGAAAAAGCATGATCAGATATACTAGGCTGGCATGGAACCCCCCGATTTTTTTGACATCTGGTCACAACCTCTGCACAGGTGAGACCATATGTAAGAAATATAGCAGTAGTTTTTGGATCAACGAACAAACTGGCATTTTATAGTAGCTGAAACGCAGATTTATACATATCAATTACGGAATCACAGAATGTTCGTTATTGAGGTCAAGGAGTCTGTTACAGATTTTTGTAATCCTGAAACTGTCCAGTTTAGAAATTACAGAAAGGGCACAGCAATAAATCACCTTCACGTTTTTCTGTTAACCACAGTTTTCTTTACAGCGGGCGTTTACCATTATGGACAGAAACGAGAAATTTCCCTGCAGCATTGCTGAACGGTACATGTTCCTTACATTTTCTCGTAACTTGACGGAATTTTAGAAAAACGTTTCTGTTATGGACAAAAACGAGAAATTTCCCTGCAACACTGCCAAACGGAACGAATTCCGTACACTTTTTTCCCATGAATTGGCGGAATTTCACGGGACATTTCCCGTTATGGACAAAAATGGGAAACTTCTCGTCAATACTGCTCAACAGGACATCTACCGTACATTTTTTCCCGTGAAGTGATGGAACATTTCCCGTTGTGAAGAAACACGATCAATTTCCTTTCAACGCCCCCAAGCGGGGCATGTTCCGTTCAGATTTTCCCGTCAATTGACGGAATTTTTTTACAGTGAAGCAAGGATACCTGTTTGCGCAGCAAGGAAATATAAATGGCTGGCAGGATACAGGATATAAAAAGATTCGTGCTTTTATTGTTTGGATGATCAATGTGATAAGCCACGACCCTTTTCTCAAGGCGGCCGCGCCCAACGTGTGGTTCAGATATTGTTCAAGAGCAAAAAGCGACAATCGGCCCAAGATAACTTGCACAACATATAAGGTTCGCCTCTGCGCGGCTCTGGATTCGCGAAGTTTCCTCTTCAAGTAGGACACCCCTAAATGCCCACAGGGAAGAATATTCCCATAGCTGCTCTGGCTGCTCCAAAGCTGCTCCAAAAATGCCTTTCTGGATGCTCCAAGCCTGCTGCAAAAGGCACTTTTTCCTGCTCCCAGGACTGCTCCCAAACCCATGGACCCTGTTCCACCCCTGCAGGCTCAGAATGGTAGCGTTTTAAAACCCACGCGAAGGACGTTACCAACAGTTTATTCTTGCTTAGTATTCATATCTGTTAAGTGTAAAGTATCAATGCGACACTATTCAAAAGTCATGTGCGCTTAATCTGATTCAAAGTGTGAACTCTTAATACTCGAAACCATAAATTAAACATTGGAAAGAATTCGATGCTCCCCTGAACCATGACCAATCATCACAGAGACTAATCTGCTAGATTTAACAGATCCGGACTTGCATAATTGCAGTTGACTACCACGCCGAAAATATTTTAACGTTGTGCACGCACGTAATCATTCACGCATTTCTTGTTATATCGGCCAACACATTCTCGCTCATTCGTGTCGCCTTCTTTAGAGTCGTCGTAATCTGCTCAAGGGAGCGCAGTTATCTGTCAAGATAAAAGTAGGCTCGATGCCATGACGGCATGGCTAACTCTGACTAAATGCCTGAACAACCTATCATAGCTAGAAGGTAGCATGCCTTGAGGTGTACCAAAATTTTTATCTCTCCGTCAAACAACTCTTACTTCAGGATTTTTGCATTTTCATCTGAAAACCACGTTTTCTTGACGTCGAAAATTTCTACCGATGGCTTTAAAGCTAATTTATTCACTATAATGTGCACGTGTAGTATTTGCGAAAGGCGAAAAACAGTCTCGTGAATAGAAGGCAGCTACGGCTTCCCGTCGTCGCATCTGGATCGCAGGGTGACGTTGTCTCCGAGGCAGGCGGCGTAGTCGATGATGTGTGCCACCACGTGCTGCTCTAGAACGCCGCGCACCAGGTGCGCCATGGGTCCCATGGCGTACAGAGCCACGTCCTCGCCCCCATGCACGGCGTGCTTAAACGGAACCTTGCGCACCTGCTGGTAGTCTTTGGTCTCTGCGAAACGTCCGCATTAATAAGAAGGTCGGTATTTTTACATGACGCATGCCTGGATCAAAGTGGACCATAACATTAGGTCAGCAAATTAAAAATTGGCCGCGTATCTGCCCCTTTCGTTGCCAATGTCAACAAAAGACGATGGTCTTTGTCGACATTTGCGAAGTAAGTCCCTACCTTCGCTTTCCCGCTCACCTCTCATGTGGTTCCTCTTGCGTAGCGCTCCTCGCAAGGGAACCACGCTAAAAGTTTGCTGAAGTCAGTTTAAATTTCCCGCGTTCCACTGCTGCAGGCCGAGTGGCTCGATGCCAGCGCATTCGTACGGCAGAGATGCGCGTGAATAGAGGCGCCCTACTTCGACGTTTATACACCATTTTCCTTGCTAGAGGTGGGCGCCGCCATTTGCTTTTTCTGACCAGACACTAGCGCCGTCTATGAAGCGAACGCCGAAACCGCCGCGGTGGCGTTCTCTCCGTGCGTCTGTTCGGTGCCCGTACATTAACGAGTGAACTGTAGGGGTTTGGCGTTAAGTTAGTGGTTGCAGTGCTTTTGTGCGTGTGTTCTGTTTTGTTTTCACCACCTCCGGGAGGATTTTAGGTCCTAATTCACTGCCAGAGAGGAAGATGCCGACCCCGGCTGTTGCGAGCAGCAGTAGCAATGGTAGTAGTGGTGCCGGTGGTGCTCCGCAGTTCCGTGATGCAAACGCTACCGGTGTGGAACCGACTGACATAGAAATCGATATCGAGGAGTAGATGCGAATTTTTAATGCCACCATGGTTGTTATGTTCACCTATTAGTCATGTCTACGGAAGCGCGCACGTCGAATGCGGAGCGCTCACAGCATGTGGGTCACGCTGACCCGCGCTCCCGATAGACTTTCGACGAGGCGATCGCTACGCTGTTGACAATGCATTTCAACGTAATCTTTCTAAACTAGCCTTATGATGGTTACTGACAAAACGAAATTACCCGGTTGGAAAAATAACACGACCGCACAACCAGTCAAATTACTATTCGGAGGTTGTGTCGTGATTGGCCTAACGCTACTCAGTGCATGTGCCTGCAGCTGTCGCTCGGAGGCGATCTTTGTGGACCCTGTGCTTGCACCACGAATGCTTTACGCGATCAGCAGTAACTGCTTTGTAATTGTAGCACTTTAGATTGTGTGACAACGCGAAAGGATGAGCGACTTTACTTTGACCGCGTTGTGGACAGTTTGAGCTATTTTGCAAATGAAGCGTTCGCGTATCTCGAGCTGCGTTTCCACATTGGGCTGCCTGCTTATCCTGCTATCCACCAGAGTGTAAGATGGAGAAAGTTATGCTTTCATATCTTTTGGCTGTGTAATGCGTTCGCTTAAAAAAAGTAAAGAAAATGCCACGATGGGTTATATTGGATTGAAAGGGCATTGTTTTATGCCAATCGGCTATAATTAGCGAACAATATACGTCATTTTAAATTGATTATAAACAACCAAAAGTTATTGCAATGTTGCATTTTATCGGCGCACACGAAAGATCCCCAGGTGGTCAAAATTAATCTTGAGCCCTCCGCTTCGGTGCGCCTCATCGCCTGTAAAGCGTCAGCGCGTTAAACCCCAAAATCAATCAATTAACCAATAAATATTGTATTGTAAAGGATAAAGTTACTTCGAACATTTCAGGGGGTTCTGTTTAATCGCCCCTGTCGCAGCTTTGCGTGTGATAAATTAATTTTGCTCCGTCTGCTTGCCGTACAAGACGTGCAACGAACAAACTCTGTAGTCGGTCGTTGGTACAAAGTCATTGCGGTTTATCAACGGCGTCCAGCGATATTTCAACTCGGTCTCCATTGGAAACCGATGCGGCAAAAACACGTCGCAACCGCACTGCATTTTCTCCAGACAGTGTCGTGCAGATGTGTGCTGTCGGCGACTTCTCGCTTTGTCTGGTAGTTCGATAACCCACCACCCCACAGTGCTAACCAAGCGATGTTTCTGCCTTGAACGAAATCGCAGCATTGGCTAAAACATTTTAAAGTTCCGCAAAAACTAAGTGCACGGTGCGAAACACTCTCGTACTACGCAGCTGAGCACACCGCTCCGAGCGATGTTAACAGCCCAGCGCGCACAGGCAACACTGGACCGCCGGAAGCAGATGGCACGCCGGCCGCCTAGTGAACTGGTTTGCGAGTATTTTCCTCCTTTCCCGGCTGCTTATGGAACCGCGCTGCCCTAGTCCACATGCATTGCAAGTAGAACGTGGAACCTATAGAGCGTATTCATATACATACAGGCAACCATGCGTGCGCCGCCATATCTGTGGCCAAGCGTCTGTTGCTAGGCGACGTTGTGCGCACGGCCCGCAGATCAGGCCCTCCTCTTCTCCTCCGTGCCTTCATGGCGGCCAGGCAGGTCGCGGTCCGCGATATGAGCTTGTGTTTTCGTGCAAGGCGTGTGCGGGTGGCTTGACAGTCTGTTGCACCGCGATAGCGTTGGTTACGCGAAAATTCATGGTTCAGCTCATGAGTGTGACAACCTTATCTGCAATTCAACCCCAGCCTCTGCGCACACCTACGAGCGAGTGCGAGTCGGTCGGGGCGCAAAGGTTGCATCGTTAGCGCATTGGTCGTTTGTCAGCATGAACTGCATCATTTCCAAACTGATGCCCACTGAACGCAAAGTAATAACTCGACGCTAAGTACTGTTGAGTACAGTGCGGTCTACCTATCGCCAGACGCGTATCAAGTCGCCGCCGCAGATCAGCTGATGGCCAGCCGCCGCGCTCTAATGTCACAGGTGAGTTGTTTTGCTGAGTGTGAAACATTTAGCGCACGAGAAACCCAGTGCCAATGTGTCGCCCGTGCCATCTTGAGGGAAGCCGTTTTTAGGGCTGCTTTTTTGATAATGACTCGAACATAAGCAGCAACGTGTTTTTTTTTTCTCGTGAGGTGATTGGATCGCATGCAGCGATCACAGCGATCAATTTACTTCTGTCAATCTCAGCGCAGGGCATGAAGCCCTGTGTTTCGATTGTCCTTGGGTGGAGTGAGCAAACCGGCGAGCATCAGTTAAAGGTCAAAACCTCGGGTACTTCTATCCTGCGCACTTTTTCGGCCGATATATCTTTTAAAGAAATTGCTGTTCGATCACGCCGTCCGGAAACGAACGTCGTCTCAAGCTGTTGTTTTGCGCCAGCAGCGCTTAGCGAAACTTACTATTATGTGTTTTTAGGGGCAGCAGAACTGACATTTCAGTCTCCGTACAAAACTTGTAGCTCCTGCTTGGTTTAGAAAAACTAATTGTGCACATAATGGATGTAATTGTGCCTTTCTGCTTCACCCCGAACTTTAGCCCGTTTTTTCCTTTCTCTTTCATTGCAGGCGTATGCAGCTGCTAGAAAAGAAATACGGCGTCCTCACGGAGCTGGTGTGCGTCCTGCGGGGCAAGCCTCAAGAGTGCCGTTTTTTGCGGCATCCGTGAGCAGCAGGTTTAAATACAGTGATGGTGTTTAGCACACTTCGAAACTGATCTACAGAAATATTCAGAAATAAATAGCGAGGTCGACTGGTGCCCTTTTATGTGCATTTAGGTGCCTTTCCAGCTACTGCTATCTGAATTTACAATGACTGTGGAAATGAAAAAAAAAAAGAAACACATTTTGGTCGTGCTCTTCATGTGCTAGAATATTAAAAAACATTTTGGTCATACTCTTCATGTGCTAGAATATTTTTTGCAAGACGTGGTTTCTGGCCAGGAAATGATAACTCATGGCTATCGCCTTCATTTTGGCTAATTCAACTGTTATGAAATGGTGATCTGTACAGAGTGAGCACAAGGACTTCATTGAATTATCGGGCCACATTTTGTCACACTGCGAAAAGTTACGCTTGTGTTCCACTTTTTGGGAAGTGCGTTCATTGCTTAGAAAAGGAAAAGTTCACACATGAATTGATAGGCATACTTGAAATTGAATGTTTAATAATGTGTGCATTAGAGACCCTTCAGTTGCACTCCCAAAAAAAGAAATCGAGTATCAAAACCTTGCTATGTAGCAGGGAAGGGGCGAGATGACGTGTTGGTTTTGGTGTGCTTTTAGCCTTTTCATTGGTTGTAATCGCATTGGTATGTTTATTCCTTGAATAAACAATCAGTCACAGTTCAGTGCTTTGTCCTGCCTTTGTTCATATTGCTTTGTAAGACCCACTTTTCATTATGCAATGCCAACTAGCTTACCAACCCATGTTCTTTGTGCACCACCAAAGCTTAACATTGGTGTTTCCGGGCATCAGCAGCAAGGCTTGTTAAGTCAACTTGTCTTACACCTAGGGGAACTGCTAACAGCAGCTTGGGACACCATTAAAAATGGCATGATGAGAACATGTCTATCAAGAAACATTTTATTACACATCAATAAAACACCACCCAACCAACAGTTCACAATGTAATTACTCATCAGTTAAATATTAGTGATAGTTTGCAGTAGGTCACAGGAGCACCGATGCAGTCTGCCGATTCTATTTTGTTGTCACTTCTGCACTACTACTTGGAGCTAAACAGAGACAAGGAGCCTTGCTGGGGTACAAAAAAAATTACACCCATCTCCCCGAAGGGAACCATGAGTAGGATGCGGAGTGTCATGGGGGTTCCGTTTGCGTTTCCGTTATGTTTAATTGCATCAGCGCACCCGCTGACGGGACTGTTGCTTCCATCCTACTTCATCTGAAGAAGCACGGAGTCAAGCGAAGCAAGCGCAGCACTGAACGCGCGCTCCGCGCGCTCCCCTTTATATTCACAGCTGTAGGAGAGGAGACTACGAGAGAGAGAGCCGCGCATGCGCGCGAGAGAGCTGAAGCGAACGGAGGAGGAGCGCGCGCAGACGGTAGAAGAGGAGAGGAGAGTACGCAGCTGTTTGGAAAGAAGGAGAGGAGCGCATGCACAGATGGTGTGCGGACGGTCGCCACCGGTCAACAAGTGACATACCCCCGAGCATAAGACACTCCGCATCTAGAACACGGAAACACCATTTTTTTCCATTCCATTCGGTTTTTGTGTGTGGGTGCTTCCACTTGTAACCTTCCATTCTTTGTGTTACGATTGATACACATAGCCATGCCCTATTGTGCACAGTTAATCTAAAGCAAGGGTGTGAAACACCCGGGCCACATGTGGCCTGCAGACCTTTTGATTTTTTTTTTGACCTTTTGATGTATTAAAGGATCACCGTAAAACAAATATCAGTGCCTAGATTTTAGTCATCCTGGAGATCAGTACTGTTTCTCAAATGGTGACACCAAATTCCATACAGAAATGACCAAGCATATTTACAATGTGTGGGAAAGGACTTGTTTCGTTTGAACGGCAGCATTAGGTGACAATTTGTTACACCCCCCTCCCCCCTGCCTTTCTTGCATTGCAACCTTCCCATGTGGGACTGAACTTCTTGACTGTGGCTTGCTTGCTCACTGTGAGTTGAGACCCCTCATGTCACTAACTAAGATGCACAATTTTTTTTGCACAAAACATTAACAACTCTTTAAAACTTGCATACTACGACGACAATCATCAATGTCAGTTTGGACAAAAAAGGGAAAGAAATACTGACATTGGGCAGCATTACAAACACCCTGTATTTTTTGTGAAGACACAGAACTAAGCTGAAGAACGTTTACTAGAGCAGCAGCAGCAGCATAAAATGGACAGTGGTGTAACAACTGACAAAAAATAACCTACCTAAACCATTGGAATCAAAATCACGAGCGTAACAGTTCAAAATTAAGCTTGATGTCTTCATCTAGACTCCCATTGCTTTAGGCTCTCAATGGGTGCTGCCATTCACTGCGTGGAATAGCATTTCACATTATGGAAAATTCAGAGGGCTTATTTTACACATTACGGCACATCAAAACTTTCACCGCCACGAAATGAGGTAAATCGTCGAACAGTCCAGGAAACAGCTTTTCATGTCTACAGGAGCAAAATCCGCATAATGTTCTGTTTGAACAGAAGAGTGCATTCATACAGATGACCAGGGCTAAAATATTCATGACAGAACATAACTGCAACTCACACAATGAAAACCAAAACATCTGTTCATTTAGATACTACAGCGAAACAAAAAATTGCATCAATAAGTCAATCATCAGAAATTGCACTACCTGGTACAGTAGCCTGTGCATTGTGCTGTTATGCCCATCGCTGGGTAGTCCCTAAATCATACTTCCAATAAATACACATGGTTTATGGCGATTTTAGATGCCCACCACACAACATTTTTTGCATACCCGTTACACACCACACTAACCATGCGTTGCATCCTGACTGTCTTAATGGTCATGTTCGCCTTCTAACCAGTGGCATTGGATGCCTGCTGCTCTTTTCACTGTTGCCCAGTATTGGCATTTCATTGCGGCTATTCCCATTCCATCCTCTTCTGTGTGGCTAAGGTGTTGTGCTGCTGGGCCCAAGGACATTGCAGGTTCGATTCCCAGCCACTGTTTCTGACAGAGGCGAAAAGCAAAAACGCCCGTGTCTGCGAGATTTTGGCACACATTAAAGATTCCCCCCCCCCTTCTTGCCCCAGGTGGCCAAAATTAATCCTGAGCCTTCCACTACGGCGTGCCTCACCCACCTATTT
Organism: Haemaphysalis longicornis; assembly: GCF_048455015.1. Lineage (NCBI taxonomy): Eukaryota > Metazoa > Arthropoda > Arachnida > Ixodida > Ixodidae > Haemaphysalis > Haemaphysalis longicornis. The sequence goes on from NW_027526460.1 coordinate 123,776,353, forward strand.
CCCACACAATAAGGGAAACTGCTAGACATTGTTGTCTCAGCCAAACTGATGCACACGGCTTGCTGGAAAATGCCTATTCGAATGGCACAACTGACTGGCTCAGATTTGCTAGAGCTGCGCACACAGCTACAATTTTGTCTAGCTGGGTGAGCCTCTCGTTGTGCTTCACAGTCACGAGATCAATTGGAATAGTGCTTGGCAGGATTCGGTATCGTCCTCTAAGTAGCCCAATCACCCGTTCTACATGAATGCGGACATTAGCCAATTTTCGAGTTTTTTGGACGTCCCAAGCCGATAACTGCGATTTCCCCCTAGTGAAAGCCGGCATTTCTAGCTTGGCTGAGTGGATGCCAACAGCATCACCTATTGTGAATCCTCTGTCAGCCAACACTGTGTCACCTGGCACAAGGTTATTTAAGATTGCCGCAAGACTCGGTAAGGCGCTTGTCGCTGGTCCGACCACCCCAACCTTTGGAAATGAAAGTGACTGCACCTCGTGCTTTGCAGCGCAACGCCTTAGCCACTGAGCCACCGCGGCGGGTTATATTTGCAGCATTGGTAAAACCATTTTGGAATACTGCAACTTGCCAAGGAATTTAGTCCTGTCAGTTTTACCTTGCAATCTGATTATACTCACATGTTTTGCAGGTTGTTTTTAGTTGTAAATTAAGTGTATCAAGTCATTTTTTTGCGTGTTTGCCATTCAGCAGAAGACTGCACTTACTGGGCACGTCTGGCATTGATGGTCATTTGTCCTCAACACATCCTGTATTTACAGATTTCTTTTCTGACTCCAACAACTGCATCGGTGAAGCAATTTTGTAAGCCTGCAGCTCGTCGTCTTGTTCAGTTGCTATTAACGTGCTATGTTAGAGAAATCACATCAATCTCAATTATCTTTTTAGTTTAAGAGTGTGGCATTACTTTGTGTATTTACCAGAAAACTATTACCTGTCTGTATAATGCCTTTAAATCCCTATTTCTTTGAACTGTTTCAGCACTTTTCTGTGTATGGTACTGTACAGTTGCTGTGATTTTTTTAACACGAGGAAAATGCAAATATCATTTTAAGCAGTGACATCACAAATGACATACTGTGTGCTGAATAAACTTTTTCTGTTGTTGCCCACTAACCTGTTGCCTACTAACAGCTTTGCAGGCTTTGCTTAAAGACCTAAAAAAAATAAGTAGCAGATAGTGAATTTTCACTATTGTAAACGCGATACCCAGGACTCTGCTGGGGAAAACTCGCCATTGTGTACATAGAAGGGAACTTAGTATCTGGCACACAGCATCACTGAAAAGCAATTTACATGCCCATCATAGCTAAAACATGCTAAAATTCACACTCACTGCTACACTGTAATTTTTTTTTATTTTAAGCATCCCCTTTTATTCATGCCCCTTGCACTTGCGATAGATGCACTTACGGTTGATGCACAAAGATTTGGAGTATTTAACATTCAATACACCTTTTATTAAAATGGGGTGGGAACTAAGAATTGAGCAAATGAGGCAGTAAAAATTGGAACAATTCATACGGTGAAAGGTGTTGGAGGGCCAGAGACAGATGTGATAATAGTTCCAGGGTGCTTACTGCTCCTACCCTTGTTCTACTCTCCCCAAGTAGGAGCTGTGCAGTACGGTCTCCCACTGCTATTAACACTGCAACTTGGTGTGGCTGTGTGAGGACGCTGACATAGCATGTGTGGTAGGCCTGCTTCTTCCTGGCACCTGTGGCACTCTGCAGGGGCGGTGGGGGGACAGCTACTGTTACCTGTCCTAGGTAACAGTAGCTGTAGACAATTAAGCTCCGACACGAATTTGTCTGGAGGTGTCTCCAAACCACAGATTCCCGGGAGGGATACAGGCTCAGGTCAGCTGACAGTGGTTGGGGATATCCGTGTAGGACACTTCTCTGTTCCTGCCCGACAGTGAGATGAAGCCACCGTCCAGATTGACGTGCGCTAGGTCGGTGAAGCCGCAAGCGGTGTTGTGTGCGGATTCACTCCTGGCCATGCCAAAGAGGGCAGCGGTCCAGATTAGATGTAACTTGCCGGTTCGTTTTTCGGGGTCGAAGCCAAAAGTTAGAGGTACGGACACCTCTTCGGAGATCTGCCCTCGGGAGAAATTTAGGATTGCAGACTTGGAGGTTTTAATTAACAGCGATGCTGTTGAGCAAATCATTTCTGTATGGTGTCCGCAGCTTTTAAAATACTACGAAAATGCACACCATTCATGCTCGCGTGCCTTGATACGTGTGCATAGTTTGTCGCGGATAGTGGATAGGCCACAGATAGTTGGCATGGCCGAGGAAAGGAAGAGGCCGGTGTGCTTCGACAGGCTCGGCGTACAAAGCATCTGCTAGAGACGATAAGTCATGCTTACAGGGCGGCACAAGAAAACGTCGACCAAAACGATGAGCTCACTCTGGCGTTGCTCGACGTAAGGAAATGAAATGCCATCCCGCCGACGTCAACCACGGCACCACAACTACACTAAAACTCAACTTTGTGTCTGTCAATGATCAAGTCTTGCACGTGAGCGCAAGCTTCCCTGAATTTTTTTACTGTTCTGATTTTTGTGAAGGCCACCATTGCCAGTGCAATGGCTGCTGCTTCATACACCACTGGGGTATGAAGCGGGCCAGAGGCAATGGAGTTTCCCTGGTTATTGACTACAGCAACTAATATTACGTCGAGACGAAAATAGTTGGCTGCGTCCCTGTAAACCACGTCCTCACATTTAGCTTAGCGTTTGCGCAGAGCTTGCGCCCTGGCCTATCGTCGCTCGTCGTTGTAACTGGGGTGCGTTTCACGAGAAGAGGGGGAATGAGGATGCTATCTCAGTGTTGTAGAAATAGCTACTTGTAAAGTCGTGCTGCAAGGAAGGTTAATGTCCAATGTGCTTAAAATGCGACTCCTTGTTTGGCTGTTAGCTTAAGCTCGTGCTGCCTTAACCTTTGTAGAAAGTGTACGTCTGAAACTGATCATGGTATGCAGAAAGAGAGTTTTCCTCCATGTTCAAGAACCTTTCCCATGCATGGAATGAGAGATAATGGGTGGAGAATTTCAATCGTAAGCTTTTTTTCAGGTTTAGGGAATAAAATATTTTTGGCTCTTTTCCACTGTTTCGGAATGTGGCCTCTATCCCAACACATATTGAGCTAATGAGTGAGGGCTTCCAAAAAGTCATAACCTAGATTACAAGCATTTGTTCCTGATGTCGTTTTGCCTAAAAGCACATTTTGTTTTGCGCAAAGGGCCGTAATGGCAGCCGCGTACCTTGCCCGAAGTAATGTTGAGGAGGGCATTATTCCGGCTCGAGTAGGGGGGCACCTTGGCAGCACAGCTTGCAATATGAAGATCCTGAATAACCTTCAGTAGTTCTTTGTCCGTGCTACCAAACTGATAGGGAATGACACTTATGGCGAATTCCATTGGGAGAGCAGGAGCACTCAAAAGCACTCTGAAAGTGCTCTCTCCTGAGCAGGCGTGTTTCAGTGGTCGAACAGGAGTAGGAG